>NC_140298.1:116270843-116495843 GCF_964211825.1 Aythya ferina
ATTGTCTAGCTCACGTTTCATTTCACAGGTCATTATTGCATTAAGAAGTAAATCGACCAAGTCCGGTAAATAACAGTCTGTGTTTTGCCCAGAGCTTCAAACCAACAATCTTAGCAGTCACCAACTAATATCTTTGTCATTTTTAACCCTTGCAGGGATCTGCTGGGGGCTAAACAATTATAGTCTTCACCCACCCCTAGCAGGTAAGCATTATTCATTTTATTTCTCATCCTTTCTTCCTGCAAAACCCACGAGGCTGGGTTTTTGCATTGTTGTTTTGTTTATTAGCCAACCTAGCCAACTGTGTGTCTGGTGGCCTTGAAAAACAACACATATTTTAGTGACTGCTGCAGGCGTCTTTAAACAGGCTGCTTCCTCTGCAAAATTAATTGTTGCAAAACGCAGTGCTTCCCCTGTAAAGCTCTGCAAGCTAACACTCAGCAGTTTGGTTGGATTATAGATATGCCTCTCAGATCTAAGGAAAATACTACAGTTTTATTCACAGGATGCAATTCACATTTCTTTTTTAATTGCATAAAGACAGGCATCTAGTGTCCTTAAAGGTAGCAGCCATCAAGCCTAGAGAGGCTGTATGATGTAGGCTGCTGTCCTCAGCTGTTGACTTAACCCAGAGCAGCTCACTTCTCCATTTTCCTCTATTTCTTCTGAAGCCTTCTGGGTTGATTTTCAGCGTTGGAAGCTTCTTCCAGAAGGTACCTGAAAAGTGTCAGGGTAGTATGTACTAGGAATAAAACCCAATTACTTACTCAGATCTGTGGGCACCACTGAAATGATAAAGAGTAAGACAGTGCATCATGAGGAAAGGCATGATGTATGAGTGACTGAGCTTTGAGGAGACATGCCTTCAGAGATCCCAGATAAGGTACTTGCCTCAGTTTTGATTCCCTGGTGCTGCAAACTCTCCTCAGTCCTAGCACACAGTTTTCCATCACACTAACCTCTACACTTTCTCTCCCTCTTTTTGTTCACCAGCAGTATTTAGAAACTCCTAATTACCAGATCTTCCCACTACAACACCCTTGTGTTTAGACCAATAAATCACTGTCAGACACCAAAGGTTCCTGCAGACCACAGAGAATCCTTACAGACCTGCAAAAATAGGGCCAGAGAAGACCTTCTGAAATTATTTGATTCATCCTTACCCCAAGGACAGGCAGAGGTCTACATGAATCACCTAAAGATGCTTATTAACCTCTATTGATAGGGATTCCACAACCCACTCAAGCAAGTTATGTCAGCTTTTCACTATCTTTTTTATAACGTTTCTTCCCTTATCTAAAATTATGTTTGATGAAATTTCAGCCTATTATTTTGTATTCCACAGACTTGGGGAGCAACTTTTCCTCTCTGCAGTAATCTCCCATGTATTTGAAGGCCGTGCTTGAATCTCCCATCCATCTCTTCTCCTCTTGACTGAGCCACTCATCTCTTTCAGTCATTCCTCATAGCTTCTGTTTTCCAGATGCCTAATGATTCTTGTCACCCTTAACTGTCAGGCTCCTAAATTAATCTATGGGTGTTACGTGCATCAGTTACTCAGCTTTCACAAACACCAATGGTTTATAAATCACATCTTAAGAACAAATGCCTGAAATAGTAGCCTCATTATGTCAATGATAAAAAAGCTGATGTACAGGTTGAGGACAACATTTGTATACAGAAGTGTAGAGAGGTTGATATTAAATCCATAACTAGATTCCTAAATGGAAGTGATGTGGTGTTTTGGGGGCACTGAGCTATTTTTTAATGCACAGGCAAACAAATGGGCTCTTCAAGAATTCAGTAACTCTAAAAATGGTGTCATTTTTCTACACAGGTTCTTAAATAGAGGAGTTCAGTTTGGAAATAGCAAACCTCATGTTTTTTCCTCAGAGATTAAAGCTAAAAGGAGAAGCTGGGGATTCCTCATTGCAATTGTAGGCAGAAACTATTCGCTGATACCTCTTCAAAAAGGACTGCTAATCTAAGGGTCAAGGTTATTGCCTGTACTTAGGGACCTGATTTTACATTCACTTTTTCCAAATTCCATTATTCTTAATACAGATATATGTATATACTTATTTTACATTTTATGCAGCTGAACACAGGTGCATGTTTGTTTAAAAGTACACAAGAATTTTGAAAAACAAGAAGTATAAAGAGTGATACAAAATGTTAAACTCCATTTACAGCAATCAATGTGCTAGATGGATGTATTTGCCCAAGGTATTTTGGATTTCTCATGAGAAAAGCATCTGATTCTCTCCATAGGAACAAGAAGATAATGTTTGATAGGTTTATACATTTGTGCACATACATATATTTGTATATATATATATACAAGCTTGTATGTATATATATACTATTGAACCCATGGACAATGAATGATGCCATTCATCTCATATACTAGCTTCAGAATTAATGAGATGACATCCCTGAAAAGGGAAAATTGCTACTTATTAGGGTCTGAGATATAGATGAGTTTGAGGGAAAGTATTATATAGTATTTCAAAATCAAAATGTCATATGGCCTGGTTGTTCCCAGTGCTGACCTAGATTTCTCTTTCCAGATCTCCAGTTCTGGTCTATTCCTCCATGATTTTCCAAAACTAATTTTGCAAAGCAACCCCTCCAACAGTATGCAACAAGTGTTGGCTGAGGAGGGGGAGAGGTATTTTGCCTTGGCAAAGGTTTCCCCTGGGACACAGCACCACAGTGACATCCAGATGCCCTGCTGTCGCGTTAAGGGGTGTAGCTGATTAACCGTTACGGGCCCGGTCGGATTCAGGGTACTGAACCAGACGGACATTCACCAAAAACACATTAACCGTCTGGGGGTCCAGTCAGACATTCACCAAAAACGCATTAACCGTCTGGGGGTCTGGTTAGATTCAGAACACTGAACTATCATGGATAACCACCCTCACCCTAGTTGCACTTAATGAGAGTTATCACAATGCAATCAAGTATGGTTTATTACAGCAACAGATAATCAGGTTCTTTTGGATTGCCGGCGATAATGACTGTCTGCAAAAGCAAGCTAGTATGCATCACAGGTGTGCAGCCTAGAAATAAACGCGTTAAAAGGATCAAAGACGCTATAGAGATTTATAAGCAAGTATTCAGATCTCACCCAAAGGCGTCCCAATGGGGGGGGAAGAGAGGCTCAGCCCATCGACTGATCCCAGGAGTCAGGAGGTCCTAAGGATGTTGTCCTCGGGATGGTATCTCCCCTGACGGTGGTATCTTCCCTAACATCCCCTCTCTCTTGGGCCAATTTATATTATTTTCTATCTTTTAAGTGGAGCTTGAGTGGCTCTAGTCAAGCATATCTTAGTTATGATTGGTGTAAAGTTTTCCCGTCTCTGTTTAAAGTAATAGGCTCCGATAAATTCAGGGCGCATGCTCAGTGAGGGGTGGTCGCACCTTGGAGGCGGGTAGCTTTTGGGATGGAGGTGTGTTTTGGTATTATCATGATATTATAATGAGCAAAAAGTACACTAGGGTACAGCATTTGTCAAAACATGACAGGTCTTTGGCTCAGGGTGGCAAAAAGTGCAGCTTTGTGCACAAGAACAATCGAGGCCCCACCTGATTACAGAGCCTAGCCATGGTGTCTCCACTCCACTCTACGCTCCGTGCTGTTCCTTAGAGCTAGCACACCAAGTTTCCCCAGTGCGATAGCATCTAAGGTTGGGAGCCTAGGGAGTGCTCAGATAATGCAGTTATGCCCTACCCTAAAAGCCTCTTCAATGCTGTACCTTTTCATTAAAATGTGAATGTTAGTTTTATTTTTCTAGTTACTTCAGGCTTTTACACCACACCTGCGGGTCTTCATTCCCAACTGGTGGTTTCACCACCCAAAGATGTCCTTCACTCTGCAATATTCCCCTCAGTTAACAGAGCTGATCCTTTACTTCAGTAGCTTCAGCCATCTCATGCTTGATGAGCCACCATATAGTTATTACAGATACAAGATTAATTTATCTCCCCCTTGGATTATTTTAAAGCTCATTTTCCCAAGGGTATCAAAAATAACCACCAAATTTATTCTCAACTTTGGTCTTGATTTAATTAAGATCTGCTGTAGTCTTAGCCAGGGATGTATTTTCAGGAAATTTAAGTAAAAGTCACAAGTAATTTCTAATCATATTAGGTTGGATTTTTATAAAACAATAACTTGGTAAGAGCTCTTTTAATCTCCTTCATTGCCACTTTCAACACATTTTGCATGGGCCATTTATTGCAGAAAAAGCAAATTTCTATCTGTGAACAACAACAGCAACAAAAGATTCAGAAGAAAACAATAAACATTTCAGGCCAATATTGCAGCTGTTTCATTCCCTGAATATTTACCAAACCTGCACCTGCATTCTCTTCTCAAATGTCTTTAATTACTACACTTGACTATGCATAGCAGGTATAGCTAACCATGCTCCTTAGAACATTAAATATGTATAGAAGATATAAAAGACAATTTCACACAGCTTTAGCCCTAAATTATATTGGCAGCCTGTGTGTCAAAACGATATTCCTCCACAACTATTATTTGTGAATCTTAATAGCAAAAATTACCTCTTTTTTTTCTTACCTATTATCCATGACTTACATTTGTTTTGGACTGTTTGCATCAACATCTAATTTTACGTTATTTATGATGAAATCTAGCAAACTTCTACGTATTCATATATGATATTTAATCTCAGTGTTATGCAGCCTTTTTGAGTTTTCTAAAACTGCAGTTGACAAGATAAAGTGTCTAAAATCCTGACCAAGCTGCTTCAGATAAGCATCTGCATATGAAATACCTACCCTTTTTGATCTAGAAAAGTACTGGCTACCTCTAGAGAGCAAGCAAGACTAGTATAGAAATTTCACAGCTTTAGATCTGTCTAGATTGAAAACACCATACGAAAATATAGTCTGAGTTATCTGCTGGTCAGATAAAAAGATCAGTTGTTCATATCACACTAATCTTCTCAATTCTCATTAACAGATTCCCACTAAAACTGATTAAACTTTTTTTTTCCAGTACAGCACTTCTTCAGCTTTTTAAATAATAAAAAAATAGTTGGAGAATTTTTTTGTTTAAAACCAAAGTCAGAATTTAAGTATTCAGTAAAGTTCTAAAATATGCTGCAGGCATGTTTCTTAATAAAAAGTTGAATATAAAATATATTTTTTGCTGATTCTAGTTAATGCAACCATACTTTTCAACCTGCCTAAGCAGGGTGGGGTGCTTTTAGATTAAGAGTCTGGCTGTCAGGGTTTTGGAAGGATATGCATTAATTCAATGACTGACCTTGGGCAAGTCACAAATTCTGTCCTCTGCCTGGGAAACTAGTGTCAAAATACATGCCTATCCCACAGGGGTATTACAGACCTAAATTTCACTGATTTTTCCACTGTACGTGGAGAACTTAAAGGAGGTGCCAGGTTTTACTAGTGTAAGGTAGAAAATAAATGCAGTTGTTCACAGAAAGGAAGTTGTTCATACAAGGCACATGTGCTAACAGCAAGAAAAAGTTGCATGATGGCTAAATCCTACAGCCTTGAATTTCCTTATCCTTCATTACATCAGAATTACTCTGATGACCAAAAGTTAATAGAACAGGGACTCTATCAGCTACAGAGTTGTAAAATAGGATATGCAAAGAAATTGCTGTCATGCAAATGTAAGGATCTTCTGTATCTGTACAGAAACCAGTATGGAAGTCTTTCAGGAAACAGAGTTATAATTAACAGTTTCACAAGATGCAGGAAGGTTTTTCTTCTGACTAAATTTGTAGCTGTGCTAAAGGGGAATAGTAAGAACAGGAAGGGCTCACTTCTGGATTTACACAAGATCACTGTGGGTTGGATCTCTCTCTCCATGAATGGGAATTTTCCAGGACGCCAACCTGTCTTCATGCTGTTTTACCCTGAAATCTGGAATCCTCACAGTCTGATCACAGAATCACAGAATGGCTGAGGTTGGAAGGGACCTCTGGAGGTCATCTGGTCCAAGCCCCTGCTCATGCAGGGAAATGTTTAATGTTTAATAGGCTTTAACGTTTCATATTCTTTTTAATATGCTTGTGCAGGGAAATATTTTAATGTTGAGATTAAGGACCCATATAGCAAGTTGCAATCTTTTAGGTTCACTTGGAAAGTCATTTTCTTCCCTCTAGCTAAGGAGAAAAACAGTTTTGTAAGTTTAGATATTGCAGACCATTTCCCTTCTGGAGACCATTTATCTTCTGCATTTCCCTTCTTACATTCCCATTTTTCCATCTATAGCACCATCTTAAACCTCTTCTATCACAGTCAATAAAAGAACAAATTGTTAAATGACTGATGCTCAATTTCTGGCTGCATGGAGCCAAAGAAATATTCACCCATTTCTGCTTTTCTTAGTCACTTCATCACTGAGTCATGTTCCTGAATCCAACAACAACTATTCAGATATTCAGATTTGCTTTTTCAGCCCAGATTGCTTTAGAAACGCCTAGAATGTGTCTGCCAGCTCTAAGAAAATGTATCTGTCTGCAGGCTCTAAACTATAACTTAAAAGATTTGGGTTCATCTCTCAGGAGTGTACAATGGTGGATATGCTACTTCCACTGAGGCTCACACCCTATGGGAGCATCATGAGCGAAACACCTTTGTGAATTGGCTGTGAAGCAAGGTGTTTCCTCAACTCTTTGCCTCCACCAGAAGCTCAGCCATCCCATACTTCTCTTGGTATGCACAGGGGCCTTGCAGAGGATGTATCAGCCCACCAGCTTCTGCCCATAATGTGTCATTCTCTCCTAGTTCACCAGAGATTACACTGGAGGGTATGCAGAAGGGGTCAGATGAATTTTCTACCATCCTCTGGTCCTCAGCTACATTTCCACCAAGGGAAGACAATGAACTTCAGTGCTACCAGGAACTGTTAGTGGGTTAGGTTATCATGAGGCACTCACAGAGTCCAATAACAGAGTCCATATAAATACTGCAGATAGCCAGCAGCAAATGGTTAGAGATTTAACTACACAGTGATGGTGGTGCAGGGCATTTAACCTGGACACAGAATTCAGCTGAGTACATTAACTGTTCACTTATCCTTCATTCCTCCTCTAGACTCATGCTTATAGCTAATTCTGCTATACAGCTTCTGATTCTGGTATTTCCTGTATCATGGTACCACTTAGTGCTCCAGGCCTGGCCCCAAGCTCTTTTGTAAGAGGTTTGGTATAAAGATGAGTTCTGGGAGAAAAACATTTTGTCATCCAAAAAGGGCAGCTCAAAGAGATTTAAATAATTACAAATTCATGTTAAACTCATTAAATTGTTTTGGGTAATTTGAAAAATGATACTGTGAAAGTTCCTCATACATGATTTAAGGGGGTTTTGTTGGAAAATATTTCATCCTAAACTTTTGCAGCATTATATCTAAAAGAAATAAAAGAACAAAAAGTAGCCTTAGATAAATAAATAATTAAGCTTTGTTTTATTCAAACACATTTTTGTTGTTGTTACTTTTTCTTCTGGCAGAAATAATAAGAACAAAAATTTGGATCTGTTCCTTCCTTTCTTTTTTTTCCTTTTCTCTTTTTTTCTGAATTCTGTGTTTTTTCCAGGAAACTAAAACTTCAGCTTTATGTGAACAAGTCCATTTCTACAGATAGCCACGATAAACAGACCTGGTCTATGACCCAAAAGGTAACACAGCAGGCAAAAGACAAGACACACAGGAATACAAATAATAATAATAATAATAATAATAATAATAATAATAAATGTCTACATGCTTAAATATATATATTACACAGCTTGCTACTGCCCATATGATATAGCCAGGACTCAGGAAGCCACGTGGTCCCTCCTTGGCCTATTGCAAAGACACATATGTACATAAATAATATATGTATTCTCTACCTGTTCTGTCTTCAACTAAAGGCATCATATGGATTCAAGAACATTAATATCATTCTGAGTAATCCACTGTGCTGCTGTTACAGCTCTCACAGCCTCTCTCTTCTATGGAACTCTTCAGGGAAAATGTCTTACTAGATTTTGTGACCCTGAAGTACAATGAGTGTTTTGGCTTTGTTCCCCCTGGAGTAAGCAGAATATCTTGAAATGGCTGAAGACCAACAGTTTCAAGCTGACTGTGCAGACTGGAAGCTTAAGGGGAATACATACATGAATTGGGATGAAGGTGCAATTAAGTCAGAGCTGTCGAGTCTCAAATAAATTCATGTCACTACACTGTGGAAGTGGCAAAGACGTAGTGTAGCTCCCTGAAAAAACTATCCCTCTTTTTATGTTTAACAAGGCTAGCAGATAACCACTGCATGACAGTGCTCTGATCAAGCTGCTAGAAGTTGCTGGAATTACTCTGGTTTAACAAGGCACCAGGTGGGGATGTGGATGAGAGGCTCAGCAGGTGGGTGCAGAGCACCCAGTTAACATCGCTACCAAACATTCATCTGGATTCAGGAAAGGCAGAACTCCTAGGGCCAAAATCTGCTCATCAGCATCATCTGGGAATACTGCTACCACCTTCCCTGGCCTTGAAGCACTGCCACAATGAGGGGCAATCTGGCCCCACAGAAGGAAAGCATTTTCTGGTATCTACTATGGGAGTCTGCACACCAATGTGCAAAACATTCAGTGTTACGACTTTCAAGAGGGTGACAGAGCGGGGAGAGAAGGGAAGACAACGACCATGAATTCACCTCAGCATCAAGCTGTGATTTTCCAAATGTCAGCCTCAAGATGAAAGGAACCTCAGGTCAGAATGAGAAATACAGAGGAATTAAACACAAAACTGTGAAGAGAGGGGAAAAAAATCCCATTTCATATTTGGGCAGCAAGAAGAAAACACAGCAATTTTGTTACAGCCTTGGAGGCAGGCAGCATTTACCATATGCTGTCGCCTCCATTACACAAGGAGATAAACCCTGTGGAGTGCAGGTTGCACTGTCAGTGCAGTTTAGATGGTGGGGATTCCTGGCACTCATATGACTATGTCCCAGGGCATGCTAAAAATGGTGAGAATCTAAATAAAGTATAGGTTCTGTATGCAAAAGTATGTGTGCATTAATATGCACGTGCTAAATGGTAATACTGCTAGGATATTAGCACTTGCATGCAATTCATAATCAGGGCAGAAAAGGTAGAATAAAAATCAGTGTGTTTGTGTCTAGACAACATATTAATCAGCCCTCTAAGCAGCCAGTTATAGTGGGATCCTTAGAGAAAAAGCCTTTACTGGGTATACATTAGACATTTTGTTTAAAGATTAAAGTTCTTCTCATGTTTAATCAGTTTTAGAGCAGGATGGAAAACAGGATTAATTACAGTCCCTTCCATCAGTCTCCCATACCGCCGGAGTCACAAATGATGCGCCTTCTCAGCAAAATGGCCGCCGTCAGCAGCAGGCGCAAGAAATACTAATTGTAATTAAAGAGTCTATTTGGAATCACAGAGCAGAGTTTTAATCAGAAAGAGAATGGAGCCTTGCTGTGTGAACTTTCAGAAAGTGGTTCCAGAGCAGAACGGGCCCTTTTAAACCAGAAAGAGGGGTCTTTAAACTTCTGGAGTCGGTTTTCAGTTTGATTATCTCCTCAGTGGGACATGGATGAAAATCCTTGCTGTGCCAATTATTGTTATTATTTTGCACTTCCATAGCAGTTACATGGCAAGTCTTACTCAACAGTCTCAGAGAATTTTGCAAAGGGCAGGTAAGTTCTGATCTGGTCTTAAAATGAATAAATTAAACCCTAAAGGGGATAAGGATTGCCAGGTGACATGATTCTGGGAGATGGCAGAGAGGCATTGGTGGACACAGACCTGTGCAATGAGATCTCCTAGACTTCACCACTGCAATTCACTACTTCCATCCTGAAAAGGCATCACCCAGTCTGGGGCCATAACCACGGACCTCAGCTGCAGGTCTCAACGAAAGGCTGGGATGCACCTACCTCTCATGGGTCAAGTGTATGCATGACTGTGTAAGCACTCCAGACAGCACAGGCACTTACCAGCTTGCAAGTAGAACTGTGTCCATTCAAATTCGGACTTTGGGAAAACAGAAACAGGTGGTTCCAGGTCCAGGACACTTCCATCCAAATCCTTGAAAAGGGCTTTCCTCGAACCTTTGCAACTCTTTTCGGGGAACATGGTGTCTTCAGAGCTCTGTACACTGGCAGGCAGGAGACAGACAAAAAGAAATTATTGTGCTGTGCTGTTGTCTGCAACTTATTTACACTGAAAACAAACACTTCTGTGCATATATGCGATGCCTTGAAATTTACTAGGTGAACTCATATGCCCATGAAAAGACAGAAAATGACAAATAAAGTAAAATGAATGAAATCTAAGCAGACTAGTCAATGTCTAGCATGTTCTGTAAAGAAATCCTGCAGCAATCTTTGTATTTTGACATATTGGTATCCAAAAAAAAAAAAAAGAGAGAGATAAATCTGCATCCTCTCCCACCAGATGTTGGCTGGGTTTGGACAGAGAAAATCATTTTATTTCCAGTGTAACTCCTGTCCCCAAATTTCAAGCTCCCTGAAGTTCGTTTGGGCCAGTGTGGGCTGTCATGGTCCTTGGAGCCAGCTGTTGCAGTTTGAGTACCTCTGGTTCTTTCTTGGATTTCCTGATTTGAGGAACAGCAGTGATATGACCATCAATATTCACGTGCTATTAATCTTTGACCTATGCTAGATGAAATCTATAGTTACTGAGTGACTGTGAAACATGCTGGCTGCTGCCACACAGTGACCAGGAATGCCTCTGCTGCAGTGTGCAGGGCTGATATGGGACCATGGCTCCCCAGGCATTGCTCTTCACTTCCACCAGGTGATGGATTGATTTTTGTTTACAGATTGGTGTGTGCTTACATAGCATTTTGATAAAAAGCACAGGCTTCCCAGTAGTACCTGTTTGTCTTGTACTTAGCACTATGTCCTGAAAAAGAGGGAACCCTCTACAGGGCCAGAAGATTGCACCTTCCCATGACCAACTGAGTTTATGCAGGAGAAATCATGAAGTAAGGTGAAATGACTGAAAGAATGAGAGAAGGAGCCAGGAGTCTTTGATGGTCTTAAAGTGAAGTGTAGGTGAAACTAAGCTCAAAACTATGTTCACTACACAGTCACGCATATCTTGTAGTACTCCCAGCCAATGAGTAGCTACTTCTCTCCTAATGATAAGTTGATATGTTCAGGTTCCAAGAACAGAATTAAACCCTAGTTTAAAAAAAAAAAAAAAAAAAAAGAGTTTCAAAGCATTAGTCCAAACCAGTACAAAGTTCTTTTTGGATGGGGTGAGAACATATCTCCACAGATTACATCTAATTCTCAAATGGATTCAAACTCAACTTTTAACATCAGTATGTTCTCAGAAGGAAATTATAAGTATAGTCATTTAAAACTGCCAGGAAAAAAAAAAAAAAAAAAAAAAGTAATTTTTTGCTTATAACATTAAAGGTTGGCTTCCACAGAGGGAGATATCTACAGCAGGACAGGTTTGTTGGAGAGGAACTTGCCTCACCTGAGACATGTGCCTAGGAGAGTTAGGATGAATCATTTTCTAGACAAGCATCACTATTGAATACAAATCAGTTGAGTGTCCTCTTTAGATTACACACCTAATCTTTTGATCTCTAAAGTTTAGAGAGCAGAATAATTTGTTGGAGATCTTAAGTGCTTTAACTGGTCTTTGACTAAATGCTTAACACAGCTTAAGAGAGCTAGCCAATTGGCCGTATAGCTCCTATTACAGAAATGTAGTGAGATGCAATGACTTCTACTCCAGCAAAGCCCATGGAAATACTTTTAGATTGCTACATGGATACTCTTTAATCCTGGAGAACACTTAGAATTTCTTGAGACCAAGTTGGAAGAACACACTTATTGACATTAAGAGTGCAGCAAAGTCAAATAGGCAATGATCCATATTAAGGAAAGAGAATCACATGGACCAGTGTTTCCAATCAACATTACTTGAAAGATGTGAAGAACAGCGAAAGTTCCTCTGATCCTGACAGCTAGTGCAATTCTTCAGCATCTCTCAGAAGATCCAGCATTTTAGCTGGCTAGGTCCACCAGTGGGAAAGCAAGGCACTTCATGCTCTTGCCATATTCCCTGATGTTTCTATTTCCTCTCTTGCTCTAAGGCAATGCTCACCTTCTCCTTGACAGAAGATATTCATCAAGATATCCCGTCAGGGTGCTATAGCAGAACAATGCAGCCACAGCCTGGATCCAGCACAGCAGTTGCACAGTTGGACTAAATAAATGCATGCAGATAATGCATGAGGAGCACTGAGAGATGTAATCTCCCTCAGAGGTTTACCAGAGCCCTAAGAAAACATTCTGTAATCCACATGCATTCATCACATTTGAAATCACCAGCTCTTGCAGTGGACTGCGTATTCAGCAGCTCACTAATAGCATAATATTGTGGGATGGATACAAGAGTGAAACATAATGGGAGCTGACAAGCTGGACAGGTCTCAGAAATCTACACACAAACTAACGCCCAAAGCAAAAAGCAAAAATATAGAATAAAATAAAAATTCTTGCAGAAGGCTGGAGGGGCTCTAAACATAGCAGTGTGGGACACCTCCAATTATTTTTGACTGGCAAGCGGAGTCCATGCTGGATTTCTTTATTTATTTATATTTTTTTTCCACTACTTCAAGGCTTTCCTGACATAGCCTCTATGTTGTGTTCACCCATTGTAATAAATAAATTGGCATGTGGTTTCCATTGGACGTGGTATGTTTGAACTGCTACAGCCATCAGTGACTTAAGGTTACAGATGAAGCTCTCTCCCTCCCTGCTCCATGTTTCTCCACACACAGCTGATATTCTCCCTTGGCAGGAGCAGTTCTGGCAATCATTTGACATCTCACAGCCTGCCTGGTACTGATCAACATTTCTGATTTGATCTCGCAGGCAAAAATCAAGCTCTGCTTCCCCAGCCAAAAGGACATTCCCTATCTCAGTTTTTTTTGCTGAAGGTCCTGACATTTTCTGAAGCCTGAGGCTGAGAATTCAGAGATGCTCGGGACAGAGTTTTAAGAAATAGGATATATGAACCTTGTTTTGCTATACAAACATCAGTAAGAGAAGAAATCCAAGAGGATTGGTCTGGAGATGCACCTTGATAGAATCTGAACCTCAACTCTTCAAAAATTGCCCTTAACTAACAGTTACCTTTTTTCTTTTTTCTTTTTCTTTTTCTTTTTCTTTTTCTTTTTCTTTTTCTTTTTCTTTTTCTTTTTCTTTTTCTTTTTTTCTTTTTCTTTTTTTCTTTTTATTCTTCTTCTTTTTTTTATTTTGGATTTGAGTTTTTCTGTGCATATTTGTTTGATGTCTGAGCTTTTTCATTTTTTTCAGCCAGGAACAGTACAAAAGAAGACAGATACAAAGGATGGGACTGCTCTGCACCTAGACACTCAGTCTAAAATAATTGCTTAAACTTTCAATAAGATAAATTTTATAACATTATTTCATATTTTATTTTATTATTTATAATATAAAATTATATAAAACTATAATTATATTTTAATAAGATAACATTAAGATCAGACAGCTGATAGAGGTTAAAATAGTCCCATATTTGTTGATTTTTATTTATTTATTTATTTAATTTTCAGAAACCATTGAAAAAGGTTCTAAAAAAAAACATATTACCTTGCTGGATGAAAGTAAAATTTGTCCTTCTCATTGACACGTAACATCCTCGATCTCTCCGCTGTGATAAGGGGCATGATGCCTAAATGGTCAGCATTTGACATGATGCAGACATCCCTGTCTTCACTATAGCAGCTCTTTGTAAAACCAGTAAATGTGACGTCTACCAGAGATTAAAAAAAGACCAAGAAAGAAAAAATAGTGAGAGAAAATGCAATAATTAGATAGAGAAAAGCTCCATTCTGTGACCTTTCCTATGTGAAATCGCTGCCATATATACATGAAAATCATTTTTTAAACAGACTATTTGCTTTAACCTATACTTTCATTTAGCTTTAGAATACACTGTACCTGAAGTTATATCTTAAATTAAGATTAAATTATGAAGTTATATCTTAAACTAAGACATGCACAGGAAATGAAATCAAATATAAAGTGAGAAACACAAGCATGATTGATTGATTAATTTGTTGGAATCAGTCAGAACGATTCTAAAGATGAGTTGCCATGGATGGTTTATTCACTTGCCAGATTTTAATGTAAGATGAGCTGTGGCTGGTGACAAATGGTTGGCTATGGCATTGAAATCTTCTATAGCTACAAAATCCATAACTGGCAAATCTTTCTTTTGCAGTCTTTAAACATTATGATTCCTTATGACAATAAAAGTCATGACTGTTTCTGTGTAGCCGCAGTCATCGTGCTCAATGTAAATTCTACAGGAAGTGTGCTAACCCTCAAAATTGGCATCTTTATTTAGGTAGAGATAACTGCTGTTCATAGAGATGCACCAAGTGAAAAAATAATTAGTACAGAAGAGGAGGTGTGTCTGAGGTAAAATAAACAAATTAGTACATAATTGCACTGTAGTAGATAAAGAAAGTGAAAAATACCAAGTACTATCACAGAATCACAGAATCACAGAATTTCCTAGGTTGGAAGAGACCTCAAGGTCATCGAGTCCAACCTCCAACCTAACGCTAACAGCCCTCCACTAAACCATATCCCTAAGCTCTACATCTAAACGTCTTTTGAAGACTTCCAGGGATGGTGACTCCACCACTTCCCTGGGCAGCCTGTTCCAGTGATGTATTTAATATGTATTTAACTGAATCCAACTGAAGAAGCGTTCAGAAGGATTTCCCTACCATGTCCATTTCCAGGTCCAACATAATGTCCATGTCCAGTTAAGTGTGAAAGTCTGAAGCTTCAGCCTTGGAAAAATGAAATTAATCAAGACAGTTACGGAATAGTCTGGCCAATATAAGTGGAAGACCAACCTTTCAGCTTCATGAGTCCCAGCACTTTTGGACAATGAACAACTTTGTGCCATGCGTTTTCTGGCCTCTGGCTGGGCATAGTGGTAAATGTAGGCCATAAAATCCCAACACGGCCTCTTCGAGGGTAGTATGGTGGTCGATCTCTGGAAGTTAGGTCAGCTGCATGAGGCTTGATCCGGTCACTGATGCAGTCAAAAGTTGAGCTTGTTGCGACAATGACAGAGTCTTTAAGTTCCAGGAATCTTTTCCCTGTGTGACACTGCTTGGCATAGAGACAATATAATACTGGCATGAGACCCACGGTGTTGTCCACCAGCACCACATTGTCTATAATGACGCTACTTCCAAGGTGGAACATCATACCATAGTCATAATTCTTGTAAGATAGAAAACCTGTGATTCTAGTGCAGGTCGGAAAACCATCTCCCCCGTAGAGATGAATTCCATGGAGATTTGAATGGGCCACATTTTCACTGCAACATTCTCTATCTAGGAAACAGTCTTGGCCCCTGATATGGAAGCCAATCCGCTCAGATCCTGCCACAACATTGCCATAGAGGGAGACACCAATGGCAAGGTTCACCTTTATGCCAGCAACCCAGTTTAACAAGCCCTCTGGTTGCCTGCTCAGAATAACAAGGTTCCTGATGAGAGAATGCCTTTGTCCTTCCAAATCAATGCCAGGTCCAACTGTGTTGAACACCATGTTATCATGCAACACGATCCAGTTGCTCATGACTGCTTTGATACCACCTCCACAGCTACCATGAATGCTGGATGACACCACCGAGGACTGTTGGGATATGTTCCTGAATTCAATGGCAGAAAGCTGAGGAGGCCCAAAGTTCAAAAATTCAATATTTGAGAGCTGAAGGACACCTGTAATGAGATAAATATAGTGAAATAGAAGCTTCCAGAACTACCTAAGAACTGGTTAAGAATAACACCCGTTTAGACTGCATTCAGGCATATAATAGCAGGCAATCTTTGTCAGTGTATTGCCAGTACTGGCTATTTGTTCATAAGTATGTAAAAAGTTATAGTAAAATACAACCAACCACAGAACAGAACCCCCAGACCTATTCCAAGGTTATTATGAAATATTATTATATTCATGTTTCATGCATGTCACACAGCCACAGTTTGCTTAGACCTGTTTCAAAGCACATGCCAATGGATACATCTGCTGTTAAACAGCTCTTCTTGGGCAGAACTGGTCTGGTTGATGAGGATAGGTAAATTGCTACTACCTTCAAACTCTCTCCCACTGGAATCCATAAAATGTCCCACCAGCATCCTCCCAGTGCAAGCCAAATCAGACTTGATCTGTATGTTCCGTGTTAGGAGTCCAACTTCTGCTGCCAAACGGATGCGTCTACCGTCTTCTGTGTCATGAAAATGGCCTGGGGAGTTTCAAGAGACAAAATGTGATAAGTGTCTATCATACCTATAAACCACTGCTTTGGGGAATATCTAGCCTGACAGCTTATGCACAGCATCTCTGCAGAATCTGCACTGACATTCAGGTGGGTTTTTCCTCCAGCACCATCTACGTGCATCAACACTAAAACAGAAAGGCCACCTGCCTATCAAATATTCACCATGCTCTTATATTTTACCAACATATTTTGTTTTTAGAAAAAGAAGGTGCTCAATCTTTTCCCTGCGGTGTGGAGATGCCAAATCAATTAACAGATTCACACTTCATTTTTTAAGCTACATGTGCAGGAGATATTCTTCAGTACAGATACACTACAGAGCTTATCTCCATGAATTCTTGTTAGAATCAGACCAATGACAGCATTAAAAAGCAATTTCCTACAGATATCTGGTTTCAGGTATTTTCTAAAACAAAGTCTTTCTAAATGAATCCTTTGAGAGAGCCTATGCAGGTATCTAGCCTGGAATTCACCTTTGGTGACTTTCAGTATCTCCAGATTTAATTGAGTTAACCAAAATACTTTTATCTACAATGGAGAGAAAGAGCCAATTCTCAAGTGTAATTCATTATCTATTTTATACACCCGCTTTAATGGGAGAAGAAAATATAAACGAGAGGTACCTATTTTTCTGCTTTGACACATGTGAACATTTACTCTAAAATCTATTTTTGCCTAGGTGAATCCCAGTATTTCTGTTGCTCTTAATTCTTATGTCAGTACCCCCCTTTTTTTTTTTGGTTATGATGTCTAATAACTACAGTAGTACTCAATAATGTATGTAGTCATTTCATCTCAGGATATACTTGCTATATCTACCTTAGTGAAATAAATAAGCTAAGAATTGTCCTCTGGCCATGAGACCAACTGGCAAGCTTCCTCCCTCCCTCTACAAAAAGAAAAGCCATGCCCTAACTACTGAAAACAGGGCCTAGGCATCTTTGAACTTCATTTTTTGCAAAAACACAATTGTCATATGAAACTGCCATTGAAGCTATTGTCAAGTACAAATATGGACAATAGTAGAACACAGCACAGTCCCAAGTGATGCTTAATTTAATGGAGTAGCTGTAACCACTTAAAACACACAATATTTCTGAACCTTTTCATTGATCATACTTACTTCTCTGGCTACTAGTTCAAACAAAGACTACATTTAAAAATAATACCTTAAAAATCCTGGGTTTAAGGCCTCAGAATTTGATCTGTTAATTTTAATTCTTTTATTTTTACTACATAGAAAGTAATAATTTTACCTTGTAGGCTAAAATAAAATTAAATAAATTATTAACAGTGCATCTCTTTTTTTCCAGTTAAATATAGATCTCATATAATTTACACAATAAGTAGAGCTATGATAGGTGAAGTAATAAAGGTATCTCTCTGTGATCATAATACAAAGATTGTAAATCTATTTATGTATTAGGTAACAAATACATTAGTTTCATGTCACAATCACATTTTTTACTTGAAACTCCAAAAATATCGTTTTGCAATATGAAAAAGGGCAATGTTGTGAATTTTTCAGTTTCTGACACAGCATGAAAATAGTGTAAATGACTTTTTAAAAAAAAAAACAAAAAACTTTTCCACTAAATTTTTAGTTATTTGCTCTCTGTGTTAACTAGCTCTAATTAACACATGAAACACCAGATGAAACACCAGGAAGTTTTTCAAAAGTATTAAGCACTGGATTGACTCTCTTTCAAGACGTTCTTGTTAGAATCAACTGTTCAGTGCAATTTTTACTGTCAGTTTTGCAGTATCAATATAGCAAGAAAAAAAAGCATGCAGATAAAGAAATGAATATGCATCAATAAAGTAAAACTGATCTTGGTGAGATTTGAGACAGAAGGTCCATGCTTCAGAAGAAAACTCTCAAACAGAAAGATATGTTTCTTACCAATATGCCTGTGGAGAAGGCGTTCATGGAGTGCTATGCTACGACCATTGACTTCTTTAAGTGTAACTACTTCAGCTTGATGAGCTTCATAAGAAGAAGAGCTGACCACAATATCTCCACCAGGACTCCAGTCCACTTCATCTTCCACCAAAATCCTGTAAGGCCAAGATATCAAATCAATGTTATTGCATTATGAATTATGCTCACAGATTTCCTAAAAAATGGACAACAGTTTTGCCAAGGCAGATCACAGAAAGAATCTTCAGGCTATGCTCTAGGAAAAATGCTTTAAGGCTTGCTGCATCCAAAAATGAATGCCTGAAATATGTAGGATAAAATTCATCCTGAAATGCTTGCTTTATACCACTGGTTAGCAAGGTATCTCGTATTGATAGAGGGCTCAAGTACGTTTCCTACCAAATACGTGTCACACCATTTTCAGTGACAGGGATATCCTACTTGGTTTCCATCTACAGGTCTGAAAGGAAAAAAAAAAAAAAAAGGAAAAAAAAAAAAAAAGCATTTTTGTAGGTTCTATTTGCCATTGATATGTACATTTTGCACACATCCCAGGTCATTCATAATAGGCTCTGCAGGAGGATCTGGATAGGTTGGACCGATGGGCTGAGGTCAACTGCATGAAGTTCAACAAGGCCAAGTGCCGGGTCCTGCACCTGGGGCACAACAACCCCAAGCAGTGCTACAGGCTGGGAAATGAGTGGTTGGAAAGCTGCCTGGTAGAGAAGGACCTGGGAGTACTGGTTGATAGTTGGCTGAATATGAGCCAGCAGTGTGCTCAGGTGGCCAAGAAGGCCAACAGCATCCTGGCTTGTATAAGAAGCAGTGCGGCCAGCAGCGCTAGGGAAGTGATTGTCCCCCTGTACTCAGCTCTGGTGAGGCCGCACCTCGAGTACTGTGTTCAGTTTTGGGCCCCTCACTACAAGAAGGACATTGAGGTGCTCGAGCGAGTCCAGAGAAGGGCAACGAAGCTAGTGAAGGGTCTGGAGAACAAGTCTTATGAGGAGCGGGTGAGGGAGCTGGGATTGTTCAGCCTGGAGAAAAGGAGGCTCAGGGGCGACCTTAGTGCTCTCTATAAGCACATTAAAGGAGGCTGTAGTGAGGTGGGGGTTGGTCTGTTCTCCCATGTGCCTGGTGACAGGACGAGGGGGAATGGGCTAAAGTTGCGCCAGGGGAGGTTTAGGTTGGATATCAGGAAGAACTTCTTTACTGAGAGGGTTGTTAGGTATTAGAATGGGCTAACCAGGGAAGTGGTGGAGTCACCATCCCTGGAGGTCTTTAAAAGACATTTAGATGTAGAGCTCAGTGATATAGTTTAATGTAGGACTGGTTAGTGTTAGGTCAGAGGTTGGACTCGGTGATCTTGGAGATCTCTTCCAACCTTGACGATTCTGTGATTCTGTAATAATACTAGACACCTGCATCTAGAAAACATATTTTTTTTCTCCTAACTTTAAACAGATTATTTGCTCTCTGAATGCTGAAAGTCGTCTCTGGACCTAGACACCAAAATATAGGTGTCCATCTGTAGGTGTGTGCATGTGCACTACTAGCAGTTAAGCTTCCACTGTAGTTGATAAAGACCTAACCAGTACAGCCAATAACAGGTGAAAGGTGATCCAGCTTTCTCTGTATTGGACACATAGGGCAGCATTTGATTGCCTAAACATGAGCAACCTGTTGTTGATTGAACTGTCCCAAGATATCTAAGAACTAGGGTAGCAGACTTGACAGGAGTAGCTCATGGAGCATTCCTGAAGGGACAGATGGAAGCCAGGGAAGGGATTCAAAGGCATCTCAGATGAGCTCAAAGGTACCAGATGAGTGTTTAATAGAGAAAGGAAAAGCACTTAATGAAAGCGAAATTGATAATGATCAGTGTATATATATATATATATATATATATATATATATATATATATATATATGTTAAATACCCAAAAGGTACTATTATACAGTGACCACTGCTGGCCAGGTGATGAGCTACACTCAGCTAATTGCTGATATAACAGACCACTGAGCGAATTCAGAGAATCTTGCATGACTCATCATGCAGTCAGATGTAATAGAAGTATAAAGAGAAAGGAAAGGCCTAGTGGGATGTAATTAGCAAGCTACGTTGCCAGGTTTTCTTGATGTCTCTTCTCACAGTCATTTTCAAAGATAAGTAGGCTCAAGATGAGTACTTCCAGTTTTCTGCACCTCTGAACACTCAATAGAGAAGTCTTTTGTGCTTGGAGTTAGCACTGGACAGCTTCTGAAAGGGCAGGAAAGTGTTAGTTTGACTCAGAGCTACATGTTTTTTAAGGATAAATTCACTGTCAAGGAGGAAGCAAAACAAAACAGAGTAACAAGAATAGGGCTTAAGTTTAAGGTTTTTGACAGTTCACTTGCAATACATATTATTAGCTGAATCTTAAGTCCAGTCCCAGACATACAGTCCAATTCTAATTTATCTCTTCTGGACCCAAACTTAACTCTTAACTCTTGCACTTCAAACAAGTCTCATAAGGGGAATCAGTAAGCAAGAGAAAGTATGTTTTGTATGATACACTGTCAAAATGCTCATCTGCTGAAATATTAATATAGTTTTTCACTGCAAGTAAAAAAAAAAAAAAAAGTATTTCTTTTTGTAAGCATAAATACTTCCCTGACTCATGTGCTGACTCATATTGGAAAATATATGCAACAACTTCTCTCAATCAATAGAAGAGCCACTTTCTTCAGCTATTCTAGGACTGACTTGCCTATTTCCTGTATCTAACCACATTAACTCTTAACTGGCTAATAGTATTAGTTTCTGAAAAAAATAAATAAATCTGTGGCCAAGATTTTTCATAATAAATAGCTTCCTCTCCTCTCCTCTCCTCTCCTCTCCTCTCCTCTCCTCTCCTCTCCTCTCCTCTCCTCTCCTCTCCTCTCCTCTCCTCTCCTCTCCTCTCCTCTCCTCTCCTCTCCTCTCCTCTCCTCTCCTCTCCTCTCCTCTCCTCTCCTCTCCTCTCCTCTCCTCTCCTCTCCTCTCCTCTCCTCTCCTCTCCTCTCCTCTCCTCTCTTCTCCTCTTCCCTCCCTTCTCGATTAAAAATTATTTCTTCATTAAATAATTAATTTTTAAATACTCAAGTCTGTAAGAGCTAATAACAAACAAATCCTACCTCTGAAGTTTGTGCCCCATTGTCCATCCTTACAATGAGTTAAAAATAATTCCTTGCCTAAATGCCAATATTTCACCTCTACCTAGGTGAGATCTCTTCCAATTAGTTTTTCTTAGGCCTAACTATTAGATTTTTTTTCTTTGAATATATGCATTTCAGTTTAAAATGAAGCATTTGGAAGAGTTACAGCAAAAGGTGATGAAAATTTCATGTAAGACAGAGTCCAGAATTAGAGCTCCAGAGAGAGAGGTACATGCCCATGCTACACGGGCTAACAGTGGTCAGGGCACTTACAGAAGAGATCCCTATACAGATGTTCATATATTCAGGTCAAAAGTTTGAACTTCAAGATGTAGCCAACCTAACAAGCAGCTGTGGTAACTCTGTTTAACCTGCCTTAGGAGGTGGTTTTGATTAAGCCTTCAGACTGAAGTCATAGGTAAGTGCTCGTGTAGTTAGGTCTGCTGGAGGAGCTGTAAAAGGTTATGGAGGGGTAGCAACAGGGGAGAGAGAAGGTAGGAATTTAAAATATTTCTGCTAAGTGTTAAGTGAAAATGTGTCTATACCTTGAAAGTTTCACATCCCAGACAAATACCTTACTCTTCGGGCAGTGCAGGCAATCTTATGTTCTCTGAGCCAATTAATTATCTATACAGAAAAGATTGACTCTAATAGCAGAAAATAGGATGTCTACTGCAGTCACCACTTCTTAAAGTGCTGATCAAAGATGTTGAAGATCATGGTTCATATCCCAGTTTTGCCTAATTCAGAGATGAAATTTGAATGTAGGTCTCAAACCAAAAGGGACACCTTAATCATCAAGGTATCAGTCATTTTGGATTCTTCCAAAAAGAAAGAGAAAGGTACAGGGAGGCAGGGAAGAAGGGAAGAAGAGAGGAAAGAAGGATGGAAAGACAGAAGAAAGCAAGGAAGGAAAGACAGAGGAAAGAGGAAAAACTTAGCTTCCTTATTCTTTAGAACTGAATCTAAAAATAGTATAATTTTTCTTGCATGATATAATATAGTTGTTCTTCTATCTAAACATAGTTTAAACAGTACCTGTCAGAAGGAAAATAGTAATATTAGTATAAGCCACTGGAATGGGAGCCCAAACTTTGTGTTTGGAGTAATATTTGGGCAAAATATTACCTTTCATTGCCAGGAGCAACGTTACTTCCAAGATGTGTCCAAGACTTCCCAGGATAACCACTATAAATTTGCACCTTTCCATAAACCCCTTAAAAAACAGAAGCAGAAGAGCAAAAATTAGAGAAATAATTAGAGAAATTATTTAGATGAACTGAATAACTAAATATATTGATACCTCTCTATATATTAAAACACGTTTCTATATTTTATTTTCTATATTAAGAACAGCACGTAACTTCCACTTGAAATAGAAAGTGAAGTATGAAAAATTCTGATATTATGCATTGAATTTTTTTGTTTCAATTCACTGACCCAGTGAATTCAAAATCTGTTCTGCATCTCTAATGCTAACCCTTCAGTTATGCTTCAAGTGTTTGAAAGGCCCCATTTAATTGCTTGAGCTAATGTCCTGCTTGGACAACTTTTTTCCATGACATCTTGTGTCACTATAGTCCAAAAGAAGACTGTGGCAAGTATTGATAACTTCTTTAACTCTCATCATCTGAGAAGATCTAAAATTCAAACATGAACCTTCTTTTGTCAATCCTATGGATCCAAATGTTTAGAAGTATTTAAATGTATGTATTTGGATCCAGCCAGTAGCTCTTGGATGTAATTCATCTCACTTCAGTCATGAATTTTAAAATAAACAATGTAAGTTTACACCTATCAGCCTAGGCTGAAAACTTTTAGGGTAATTTGTTTTATCCTAAGAGAGATCAAAGATAAATGAGACAAAACACCATCTTCCAGCACACACTTCTCTCCACTCTGTAAGGTCATTTTAATTTGTTGACAACTACCCTTTACAAATCTCATACCTCAAACCTAACCACTGATAGGTCAAGACTTGTCCCAAATCCTTGTGTGTATGTGTGACTCCTTTTAAGTCCTCTCTGGTTTCTCATATAAATACCTCAGAACCTGATATCTTGTTGCTTATTTGCCTAAACAAAATCTCCACAGAAACTCTAGGAACTGACCTAGCAAAAATTACCAGGTTTAGCTCAAAAAAAATGTGTACCTTTCTTAGATTTTTTTTTTTTTTCTGTAGAAAAATTATACCAAACAATTGCCTAAGATTGTTATCCCATAAAAAAATTAAACCCGTGTCTCATACCAATACTCCCTGGATGGACATTTATTTCCTCCAGACGATCACAGTAAATCCCTTCAGATGCCCGAAGAAGGATCAGTAGCTTTAAATCCTTTTCTAGAGGACGTTGAAAAGAACCTGAAATAAAGACAAAACAGCAACAACTGACACAGAGGTATTGGTGATATCTGTTATGCTGAAATGGCCCTCTCTTTTATCTCATGGAAATGGTCCCCATGCACTTTTCTCCATGTCATAGGTCCCTCCTGAAGCTCAGTTGAATTCTGTGAATGCCAGCAGTGGCTCAGTGTGGAAATATTTCACCCACACCCCTTAACTTAGCTCCAGGCTCTCCTTGGAGTCAACAGAGAGAAAGGAAAGTTCCTTCATTCAGTGACTTGCACACATCTTATACAGCCTGCCTTGCCCCCTGGAAGTGACTGCCTCTTCATTGACTTTGAAGGTAGCCTAGAGAGACCGCTCCAAACTCAGATATTTCAGTTCATTCTTAAATTAGGAGGGAATGGGAATGTGCCCTAAATTCAAATTAAGAGTCCCAGAAGGGTTTGCCCAAGGTCATGCAACAAGTGTGTAAAATGACAGGAGGTTCTTATTCATTCTGCTAATCACTGAACAAGCATTTCCTTCCTCCACCCATCTTTGCCTTTCTGCTCAGTTACAATTTCACCCATTCCCAGATAACTGTTCCCATTCTGCTGCCAGGATGGGTAAAGCAGTCTTTCAAACCAATTGAAAGATTTTATTAGAGCAGGGGAAGAGAAAATGCCCAAGAATTTTTGGTGTGTGTGATGTTGCTCTTATCTTGTGATAAGTCTGTACAGTAAACTGTATTCCAACTGTGACTTCATTTATTTCACCAAGGGTAGTTTACAGTTTCAGAAGAAAATGGCCCAGCACTAAACAGATACTAGTGAGGAAAAAGTAGGACAGTTTTTGCCCTGGAGAAATGTATGCGGAGTCCAGTAAAAGAGTTCAGCATTCCTTTAAAATTAGAGATTAAATCAATTATGCAACAGAAAACTGCAGCAGATGTAGAACTAAAAAATATATACATATCTGTACAAAATTAGCTGGCCTGTCATGTTCTTTTAATATTTAAAAATTACTAGTTTGGAAAAGAGCTGATTTTATATCCTAAAGAAATATTCCTCTTTAAGAGAATTTTAGTTAAGTGAAATCAAGAAATAAATTCATTGTTCTCCACCACTGTCTGATTGATATCTGCAGGTATATAAATTCTCTTTACAGCTTTTAAATGGATAAAAGATCAAGAGTACAAAACTTGCGTGCTCCCCATCTAATACGTCTCATACCAGTGAGTTCATTTCTTCTATGGGGACATGGAGGGAATTCAGTCTTACAGCATCCATCACCCATCTTTGGCTTTCTGGTTTTGACTTTCTTGCTTAAACTCCCATAACTAAATACTAGTTTCAGAAAAGAAAACTTAGTGACAAGCACTTTTACCACTGGTGCACTAGGTTAAACAAATATCCAGCTAGAACTGCAGAAGAATTACATTGACATTTGTGTCTATTTTTGTACTCAGAGTGATTGTTTTCCTGCTTCACCCTCACAGCAAGTTGTGATTTAAAATACTAAGCCTGAAGATATCTTCCCCAGTCCTCAGGTCAACCTCACCCCCTGGGATGAAGTGATCAGCTACACTGATGACCCAAAAAAGACTCAACAAAAAATATTTAGAGAACTTTATACTGGTTACAAAGTTATTCACAAATACCTTTTCCTATAACAATGATGTCCCTTTAAACTAGGGGATTATTATTATCATTATGAATTATTATTTGTGTTATTATTGGTGTTATTATTTTACTGCTGGTTACAAAGCCTTTAATATTTCTTCTACTTAAGTCAATTAAAAAAAAAAAAAAAAAAAAAAAAAAAAAAAAAAAGCTATGTGATATATCCAACTCAGCTCAATTTTAAAACAATTTTTAAGTAGACTTCCAGGCTTAACAATCACAGAGATCTGTTTGGAAACGCGAATTCTAAATTCTTGGCTTGGAACTTATGAATCCTTAAAAAGAGACACATGTACACTTAGCAAAAATTTGTGATTTTTTTAATCCTAAAAAGCATGGCATTTTAGAGAACATTGCCCTTATTAAAATCTCACACTTTCTCTCCCTCTCTCTCTCTCTAAAATCAGAGAGAGAAACAAAGCAGCTAATATAAAACTATTCATAATAGCTCATCACCATATTAAACCTTAGAAAAGAAATCCCAAAAGGAGAAGAAAACATTCATAGAAATTCTTCATTGCCTGGAAACTGAAAATAGTGTATCACACAAATGAACACGGGAGATATCTATGATTAGAAAAAAGACTTGCTTTAAGTAAATTTGGAACAAAAATAATCCTAATACTTGCTTATTTCCATTAATTGCTCAATTGTGTTAAGTCAGTGAATTTAAGAACTTGCATACAAGTGCTGCAAAAGAGTTAGCTCAGAAATGCATTGAACTACTAAAATTGATTTTTCAGTAAGTTTGGATCACTCATAATGTCTCAAAGAACTTGAAGGAACCTAATATTGTGTCAATATTCCAAACAAAGATAAAAGTAAGAACTGCAGGTAATTACAGCCCTGTCAACTCAACACTGATTCTAGAGGAAAAATAAATAAAAATGGAATGTCCAACTTTGAACACAATTAATAAATCATTAAAGGTGGATGATATAATTAATGCCAATCAACATGGTTTTATAGAAAATAGGTCCTGTGAAACTTCCTTGTTATCACATTCTAATGAAATTACAGGTTTACTTGATAAAGATAATAGCTTTGATATGATATAATCGGCTTCTCCAAGGCATTTGACTTAGTAGCACAAGACTTTCTATTAACAACCTACACAGGTACAACAAGAACATGGCATGTTAATTTCCAGGCTGACTGATAGACATAGGGGCTATAACTCCAGGTCAGTGTCTGGTCTGGTCTTGCAAGCCCTGTGGTACATGACATTTTATCAATGACCTAAACATGTCTCAAAATATTGGAAGATAAATTGCCACAAATGGAGAAAAAGATAGAGAAGGGTCAGCCAATACAGAAATAATTTGAAAGTGAAGCATTTAGGGGAGAAAGTGAAGAATGTTCAAAATATAATAAAATGGGTCTTGAAAAGGTAATGATGTCTATGTAAATGAATGAAGACTGAAATAAAACTAGGGAAAATAAAGATAATCCAAAAAAAATGAGTAAGGTCAGAGAGATGTGCTTTAGCTTAATCTGAGTCCAAAAGAATGGCTCATGAAAATGAAGATGTGGAAATGGTAGCTATCTCAGCTTACTCAAAGGACAATCCAAAACAGATAATGCACAAAAGCTATTGGACCAGATAACTTTCATTACCATATGAAATAACTGTCATATGAAATCACAACTTTTGTAATAAGCAGTTTTGGTAAAACTACCAAGTTGCTATAAACAAAGGACTCGCCATCTCTGCTGCACACATGTGAAGGATATGGGTTTAAGTGCCTGTCTTTGAACTCTGGATGTGAAAACTTCAAGTCACTTGTCCCACTTTATTGTGAAGAACAAGCCTTCCATAAAATCACATCAAACTCTCAAATTACCCATCCTGCACATGAGATGCACAGCAATAGAGCCCATTTCCTATTCCTACTACAAGTAGGTTTACCAATTTAATGAACAGCCTGGTTCATCATAAGGTGAGAAGATAAAGCATAGCTGGCAGAGAAGTAGGAAAAAGGTAATTGTGACCAGCAGCTGCCAGAAGTGTCTGGTGAGATGTGCAGAAAAGGTTAGGAGGGAATAATGTCTGTGTGTGCTGAAAGCTGTTCTCATACATGCATCTTTTTGCAGCTGGGTTACTTGGAATTTGAAGGGTTTGCTCATCTGTTGATTTGACACGTATGTGCCAGCCTGGGCAGAGCTCCTGAGCAGTAATTTGTTCACTTTATATATCTCAGGCACTTCAATGCAAGACAGAAGTCAATCTGTTGGTGCATAGGAGCTGAGCTGTCTTCTCAGAGGTAGTCAGTCATTGGAATAGTTTGCCCTGGGAGGTGGTGGAGTCACTGTCCCTGGGGGTGTTTAAAGAAAGGTTGGACGTGATGCTTAGGGACATGGTTTAGTGGGTGACATTGGTGGTAGGGGGATGGTTGGACCAGATGATCTTGGAGGGTTTTTCCAACCTTAATGAGTCACTGCACAGTTGCTGTGTGCTTTCACTGTCTCTCTGCTGTCTGATATCACATCAAATGTCCTCACTGCAGATGTTTGAACTTCTGTGAAGGGTGTCTAAACTGAGGTTCTTCAAGCAAGTATTGGCAATACACAATGCAAAAATAAATACGTGATAATCCCATGTATAAGAAGTAACTTACACTTTTGATAAAGTCACTACAGTTTATATACTTTCCTGAAGAAGTGTGAAGCCCTACTGCCTGGACTGAGACACAGTTCTGTTGGCACAATGGTTGCAGCTCATTCATACTCCTTCCTCAGGCCTAACCTCTGGAGAAGGTTAAAACCCACTATATGAAAACAGGAAAAAAATATTAATAATTAAGGGAGAACAGAGGGCTGTATTTTTTCTACTAAGATTTTCACTTATTCTGGACTGCAGTCTGGATCTAGTTTTCTACTGGGTTTCAAAAGCATTTTCCATTGTTTTCATATTTCACTTTGATTCCAGATGTTCTTCCTGACAGTTTTTGGTGCGGTTTTTTATGTGTTTTTTTTTTCTTTTTTCTTTTTTTTCTTTTTTCCATAGCAAATCCTATTCGTTTCTTTCTTAGAATAGTGGGTGTTTCCTCCCTTCTAACCTTTCTTTTATTTACAACATAGCACACTACAACAGCTGTTGTGTGTAAGAGCAAGGAAGTCTCTGAGATAAGATTCCCTCCCTTCCATTGGTAAATAGACTTTGCGAAGTATCATGCTGTGACCACCTCCAATATAAGCTCTGTATTTTTTGAATCCAAAACCTCTTGGACTCTACCTGCTCAGCTATTTTGAAAATTGTGGTGTGTAGTCACCAGAAAGTATGAAGGACTTTTATTCATGGTCAGTGCATAGCCAGTCACACATTGTTGGTTATCTTTCCCCATCTGTTCCTTCAGGTGTCTCTGCAAAGCAGCTGTAAATGGGCAGGCATCACATTGTTGCCTCTTATAGATGATGCTGCCAAACAAAAGAAAGAGATAAGAGACAGACAGCTGTGGAGCTGGAGAGCTGGAGCCAGCAGCAAGAAATGAGGGATGTTTGTCCAAGGAACGTGAGACACGTAGGATGAGATTCAGCTGCTTAGATATGGATGCTTAATGCCATCTGAGAGCCCTAGTCCCCTCCAAATCCACTACATGAGGATGACATATATGATCAATAAGAGAACGGTGCCTTTTTAAGCAGAAGCTGGAGGCCAGGTGAGACACCTTAGTGTGCCCTAAGTGATCCAAAGTGCCCATATTTAGGCAACTGAACCATGTTCTCAGGAAGATTCATATAACTGCATTTTAGTTTCTTCATGTAGGTGAATCCTCTTTGGGTATCTGAGATCAGATAATCCAGCTTAGACTGTAATTTGTTCTAGTTCACTGTATTGGGCAGTCCCACTGGAAAACCCAGCTAACATCCTGATGTTCACATGCAACACCTAAATGTTAGTGCCCTAAGCACATAAACCAAATACCTTCTCTAGATGATACTATAATATTTTTTCAGTCAGTACTAAAATACTACAGTTTGAAGAAACCAATGGCATAAGAAGGGCAAAGACCAAACAGATGGAAACTGAGAGATGAATCGAAGGAGATGAAGATAGTGCAATGAACTTCTCAAAACCCTTTTTCTGTTATGTGGGATTAAAAAGTTTGTGTATCCACATAGGTGTGATGTGCGATTACAAGATGGGACTCCAAGCCTACAACTAAAGAATACGGGACTCACACAACTAAAGGTATTAGAGAACTTGGAGGAGGAAGTCTGTGGCAAGACTCATTTGTGCCTCTGTTGTTGTCATTATGAGGCTGAGCATTAATCATAATTAGCACATGGTCATCTCATGAAGCACAGTGATTTACCCTTTGGGAATTAAGTTTGGGGGTTCTTACTAGTTCTATAAATAAATTAATAAAGAAAGAAAGAAAGAACCAAATAAATAAAGTGGAGTGAATCTGTTAGAGTTCTCTTTCCACAAGCTTGATAAGAAATATCAGAAATGTCTGGGGTTTCATCTACAGACAATCAAACCATGAGCTAATGATGACTTTAGGCTTCTTGCTTCAAATGAGTGACAAGACTGACAAGCAGCCATTAAAAAATATCAAAAAAAAAAAAAAAAAAAAAAAAAAGGAAATGAAGGAATGTGACATGCTGAGACTGAAAAGAGAAATCCTGTCTGGATAATTACTTAGCAGGTTCTACTATAAAAAGCAAAAAGAGCCTGCCAGCACTGCCAGCAAAGAATGGCTGAGTGCAGCCAAGATCAGGATGAGCCCAACAGATCAATTTGTGCAAAAGGAATTTCAGCATTTTCTGCAGACTTATCAGGAGCTGAGAGCTTTGTTCAGCAGTGGAAGAGAGCACTTTCCATGCATACTGTGTGTGACTTATTGCTGACATGGGTTAAAATGAATACAACCATCTTAGCATAGATCCAAAAAAAGAACCTCTGGGATGTTGAGCTCAGCATTTCCTTTTTTTTTTTTCTGATACTGGTGTGCTGAGGATATTTAGCAAATCACTTAATCTCTCTGCACCTCAATCCCTCCTGCTATAAACTGGAAAAATATCTAATTGTTTTAAGGCATGGCAATGCAGGAAGGTATAAATAAATGTTGCTTCTAAAACGTTATTGCAAATATCACCATCAGATCACCCTGGGTCCAACAACGTTGAAGGATCGGGATCACACAGAAAAAATACATTGTGGATAGACCCAAACATTTCTTCTGAGTTGTCTGAGGGCTCTAACAGAGGTTTTGCAATCCTTTTCAGAGCATTAATCAACTCATATCTCCCTGTGACTCTGTTGATCATAATTCACGCTGACCACAGATTATGCCATATGCTGAAGAAGTGATGACAGACCCTCCAAGATCAAAGGTGTCCCAACAGTTTTGATCTCCCAGCTTTGACTGTATTTTCTCCTCCCAGTTTCACTGCAAATAACTGTTTAAATAAAATTAATTAGGATCTGGTTGATGCTTCAATAATCCAATTTTTATACTGATGTTTTTCTTTGTTATGTATTTCTCATGTCAATGAGTTCCCATGTGCTTGCATTCATGTTTTAACCATCTGACTTCTTTATTTTTACCTGAATATAAGATGCCACGTGCTCTTAAGGGTACCAAAGTAAAAGAAAAGATTTGTTTCTGGAACTTATCAACATTCTCTACCTGCTCAGGTGAACAAAATACTCAAGCTCTGCCAGAAAGTCTTTGTTTGGCCCAGGCCATTGGGTTTGCAACAATGACATGTGATCAAAGACCGCTATGCTGAAAACAAGGCACGGAGATGTTACACAACAGGGAAGACCTGGGGATTTGGATCACATGATGTCAACCTCAGATCCTGCTCAGGCAATGTTGAATGTTGATGTCCACATCTATTAAATCTGTTTACTAAACTGTCTCATTATCTGTTTTGTGTCAGGATTTCTTTAGGGTGTGGTAGAATTGGACAGATGGGCTTCAGAACCTTCCTTCAGGCACGGAACAGTCAGGATTGGACAGATGGGATCCAAGAAGCTACCTTTAGGCCTTGAACACATGGGAAGAGAAAGAGGAAGGGAGAAAAATGTTCACTCCCGGTCTCATAAGCAAACACAGAAGCCAATATAAAGTGTGGGAAACTTGCAGAGTTTCTACGCACCTATCATCTTTACAGCTCAAACTAGAGCAAGGGTTTCTCTCCAGAAGATGCTGGACCATGATTCAACAGCTGCAAATACCTGTTTGGCTTTTAATATCATGACTACTCACAAATATGCTGGAGGGGAGTTCAGGCAGCAAAGCGCCTCAATGTTTTTTAATAAGTGTTTTTAGCAGTGAACACATGCTTTTTCTTAAAACCAATAAGAAACCACATTTAAACTACAAAAGAGTGTAAGTAAGAAATGGCTGAGACTCTTTTAAGTGTATAGATATATTAACCTCACAGATTAAGCTTTCAAACCTTTTTTTTTTTTCTTTTTTTTTTCCAAAGGAAAACATAAGCCAGCAAAATAACTCTTTTGGCCAGTGCTGTATTAACTAAACAGTCCCTTGAGATTAACAACAAACAAATATTGGAGCTAGCTTCCTTGGGGTGATTACACAGACAAATTCTCCTTTTAAAGTTCATGAAACCAATCTTGAGAAAGGTCAGACAGTGATCAACAATGTGATCCCAGCGTCCTAAGGATTCCTGTGACTAAATACAATGCCTGGCTTTAGGAACCTCAATATTTAAAGGAAATTGTATGAGTAATTATTTCTGTGCAGAAAAACACTGACCTGTCCATTCCAAATAATGTGGAACAGCCCCAGTGACATTGGGGACTCTGAAAGCACTAGAAGTAGGGGCAGGGTAGCACCTCCCTGAAGTCTTGGTACTCACCTGTACAGTGAGATGAGAAGAACAAATGCCCTGAATCCAGTTGTGCCAAATTAACACCACAATGGGCTTTCCAGGCACTTGGGGGATTTTCCATCACTTTGCTTGCGTTAGCTTTAAATACCTCTGTGCCACCTAGTAAGTCCTCACTACTGCCCACAGACATGGGGCACTGCTTCAACACTGAATAAGGTAGATCCTGCCCTGAGGAATTACTGTCTTAGAAAGCAGCCCCATGTGAAGTAGGAAGGACTTTTACATATACCAGATGAAATCTCAGCCACCATGAAAGCAGGAGTTTTGACTTCAGAGGAATGAGGACTGCAGTAGTTGCAATATGTAGCTATTAAATGAACAGGTAATTAGCTCCAGTAGATAATCATTGTGTGGTTAATGTGGATTCTGAGTGTCCACATTGCAGACACCCAGGTAGTTGTGCTACATTAGGATGGTAGCATGTTTCTGTAGCACAATACAGTCTTTCTTCCTTCTTTGTCAAGAGCAGAAATAAACCCCAGGCATTCAGAAGACAGGCTGCTCACTTACCCACTTTCAGCATTCCCCCCACCACCACGATACAGGCTGCACTCAGGATATTGCTGGCATTGGTGGGGAACTCCAGAGTCCCCAGGATGTAGAGACCTCTCACAGGGGGAAGATCTGTGTCCACCAGGATGGTTCGGTCTGAGAAACAAAGCAGACAATTGCTTAGAACAATGGCATGGAGATGGAGAAGCTTGAAAGATTTGTTGTGCTTGAGTTTAGCTTTCTTTAAATCTTTTTCATTTGTGTGTGTGTGTGTGTGTGTGGAACTACTGGAGCAGGGCTTCGATGTTTGTGCAGCATCCACAGCCAGAGCCTCACCTACAGCTGAGGCTCTATGGCATGACTGTAATCTTATAAATGAATGATAACATAATATTTATAATGATATTGTTGCATGCTTAAGTCTCATCAAATGTCGCTTGAACATAAGAATGAATATAAAAGGCAGAAAGTTGGAGACATGACATTCTCACTGGGTGAGCCTTTCACTGTTTTATGAAAATAAACCTTGATCACCTAATACGATGAAAGAGGAATAAGTTAAGCTATCCAGACAGTATTTTTCCCTCATGAAACTGCAGAGAACAAGAATGAAGGAAGTGAAAAAATGCTGCATTCCCTATTAATTAATTGGTTAACAGAAACCAGGGGTACCATTCCCTCAGCACCTTGAGGACAAAGCAAGAAGCATGAGTCACTTCTGACCTCATTTCCAGACTCCTTGATCCCTGCTTTGACCAAGCCGACACTAAAAGTACACTACAGCACTGGATATTACCAGAGGTCAATTTCTGATTTCCTATGCCAGCTCATCTCTGAAATGCAGTTAAGGTAATTTCGGACTGTTGTTGATCGAGCGCAATGACAGCATCACTGCCACCTCCTCAAGATCCAAGCTCACAGTCTGTGAGCCATCCAAATACCACTTAAGCTTTCCAAGTAGGGCATGAGTAAGGACTTAGTGCATCGTTTACAGGTAGCCCACCACACAGAGGTGAATTCCACCCTTAGGGCACATCTAATGATCTTTAATGTCACTGGGAGCTTTTCAGTTGATTGCACTGGAAAGCAGTTCAGACCCTTAAATCATGGTGTTCATCTCCTTTCATTATCAACAAGAGTAACAGCTTCCTGATATGATGCATCTCTGAGACAGTGGATGCCCCTGGAAGAAGAGGGCATCATTCAGGGTCTTTCTGTGGAGTAGAAGTCCTGTTTAGGATCTAATTGTGGATTTCACAGAATGAGAATTTTTGACAGAATGGCAGCTGCCAAACCCTACCCAAGGATTCACTGTCACTTTCCTTGACATCATATTATATTTATTGTGAGACAGATACATAAGGCAGGAAGGATTAAGGAACACGCATTTTCCAATGGTCTTTGGCAAAACAGTGAGAACAGGCCACCTGAAACACTTTTGGTGTGGAACATAGGAATTGACATGCAGTATCATGAGAATTGTATTAGTTGTTTCATGGTTTTGCTTCTGCCTATAGCCATTAGCAACTGCTTTAAACAAAGACACAAATGATCATGCAATAGGAAGCACAGGGAAAGTCTTCTCAAAACGTGTAATTAGAGGTTGACTCAAGACATTTGACATGAAGGTTTAACTCTTCTAAGCCCCTGTCTGCAGGGAACAATCAAAAACTACACAAAGTACACTCCGGAGGGGTCTGGAAAAATATAAGCAGGCTGTCTTAATATTAGCATTTCCTAGCTCTTTGGGTTTGAAGTCCTGAAGTTTCACAGCTGTGTGTAGAGGGGAAACTACTTCATCATGGGGACTGGAGCCTGCTTACAAATTTGCTTGTCTCTTCTCCACACATGGTCCTACTCTGCCCCTGTAACTCAGTCTTCTGACCTCTTCCTTTCCCTTTTTCCTCTTTCTCTCAAGATATCTTCAAGGGACACCCTCTGTTCTCAAGGACTGTGCCAAGCACTGCAGCAATCCATAGTGACTACGAACACCCCCATCTCAAAAGAAATTCCCTGCATCCTTGGCATCTTTCAAGCAAGCAAAATTTCCACAGCAGTTAGATGTAATAAGTCTTTACAGAGCAAGCGCATTTTGTTTTGTTTGGTTTGTTTTCCCCCTAAATCTCATACTGTTAGCACTTGATATATTTTCACAGGCATGAAGAAGCTTCCATCTATAATCTCTTTACAGGACAGGTAGAGTCCTGTGCCCTGCAGAGCTGAGAAGGGGAGGCACAGTATGTGAGGATATGAAACAGAGAAGAGAATAAGGGGGAAGATGTTGTTAAAACACTATTTTTCAGACAGAAAGGGGAATCTAGTTTGTGAAATCACAGCTCAAGAATGTGGCAAAAAGCTGCAGTTGACAAAGGCCATAAGTATATTCATCAAACACAGACTGAAACATTTTTACAAGAAAAAGAAGAAGTGCTCCTAGGCATACCATTTATATGTCAAGTTTCAGTCTAGAACAGATATTTTTGCTGAGTAGCACATCTTTCTAAAAAGGGTTTTATAATGGAAATGCTGACTGCTCTGTAACTGTAGCATCATGTATGTGAGCCTTGAAACACAGTCGTGTGAAATTTTCCCATTCGTATTGATCTCTGCAAACCTGCAGTTTCCTCTATTTAAAAGAACAACATTTGGGATGTCACGTCCAGGGTGTCAAGTCCTCAGAGGGTGAAATGTTGCTCTGTAAAGACAACAGAAGGCTCCTTTCACAGAAGAAAAAGTTTCTTGCGCACTTGAAAAAAAAAAAAAAAAGCAGAGATTCAAAGGATACTTCAGGATGAATAATACAGTCCTAACAGAAGATACTCAGTCATGTAATAGAGGAGATGGCTACTAAGGGGTTAAACTCATAAACTTAAGGTCCCTAAATTCAAGAGATTAACTTTCAGAGAATGACAAAACTGGATGGCTCTTCTACAAAGACATTCACATAACAGCAAGCAACCACTTTCAGAAAACGATAGCTCAAACCCAAAAAGAGGCTACATTTCACTATCCATACACTTTCTCCAGACAAAAGCTCACAGGTATGCCACAGTCTTAATATTCAGGCGTACAACACTGCGAACTTGCTAATGACTCCAGCAATGACACAAAATGCCTTTGATCAACCGCACTGCTATATAAAACACCATAGCATGCCATTGAATGGAAATGAGACACAACAGAAGAGCTATTATACAAGATACAGTACTACAGCATTCATCTCTTCAAACAGAAAAAGTTCAAAGAATATCAAAATCAGAAAATGAATAACAGAGTGAATTCCATCACTAAACAAAAAAAAAAAAAAGAAAAGAAAGAAAAAAATTGCCAGAGGCTACATGATATCATATCAATACCCTTCAAAACAGCATTCCATCGGCTGGAATTATAACATGTTCTCCTTCCACTCAAGGCGCGCTGCGTCAGGAGTGTGTCACACTGAAAACCATAAACCAAAGCCCTAAAAGTCCGAGGGCTTGAGAAGCTAATGCTGCCAGACTGGCATGACTAAACTCATTCAGCTTGTTTTCCAAGGTGGAGAGGCTGCTGAAGTCTGATGCATGCAAGAAGTCCTTGCGGGATGGCTGCAACTCTGGAGGATGAACCTCTAGAGATAAAAGCACAAGTTGCTGCAGCCTGAGCTAAATTTTTCCAGCTGGGGCTGGAAGAGATTATACCCGCCAGGGAGTCAGAGATTGAGGAGACTTGTAGCACACCAACACTAAAAGTTACTCTAACATGAAGGATCCACCTCTGTTTCAAGTAAAACTCAGCCTTGTACAGAGGTCTGTAAACTTCTGAAGTCCCACCAATGCTTTCAAAACAAAACACTGAACAAAATAAGTTGGTACACATCCCCATTTCCTGACCTTCAGTGAACATTTGAAAAAGCTCACTTTCAGTTTTCTGTGGCTACCTGGAGACATTCTGAGTTTAGTGGGATCTGCACAAGCCAGTGGAGCACAAGAGGTTCCACCTAAACATCAGGCAGCACTTCTGTGCTGGGTGGGTGCCAGAGTCCTGGCATAGGCTGCCCTGAGAGGGGCTGGGGGCTGCTCCTTGGAGAGCTCCCCGAGCCCAGGGACGTGGGGCTGGGCACCCTGCTGGGGCAGAGGGGGGCACAGGGGCACCCAGGGGTGCCCCCAGCTTCAGCCATTCTGTGATTCTGTGAAATGGGATAGGAAACAACCATAAAAAGCCATGATTAAACATAAATTTTTGGCCCCCTGATTCCCCACAGATTGAGAACATTCCTGTCCACGGTAAAACACAGATCACTTTGAGTACTCCATCCCTTACCCTGCTGCCTCCCAACCAGTAGACACCAGTGTGCTAAGGGACTACACCACATCATGCAGCACAGTGCAGAACTTCTCCAGTTCAGCTGACCAAACCCGCACTGCTCTAAATATGGGAGATGTTTGTTCTGACCCCAAAGGCTGTGCGGTCATGTTGCACAGCAGCAGGCCTAGGCTAATGAGCTTTGCCTCTCAGGAGAGCTAATTAGTTCTGGTATACCAGCATGCTGATGCAGCAGTGTTGCTTCCAGTCCTAGAACTAGATTGGTTGGGCTGGGCTGTGGGCAGTTCTGTGCAATGCTTCAGGCACATCTTAGTCATGTAGGACCTTGTGGTATGTGACAAAGGCCCTGGTAAATACCTCATGTGGCAGCTTAAAATGAGATATGATAGGAAGAGGATTACACTCACCTCTGCAGGAAACACAGACAAGTTTTGTTCATAGGTGAATTTGCAATGCAGCAAAGGACTACCACAACCTCAGCATCCAGTTTCCACTCTCCTAACCTAATCAAAACAACAAACCTCCAAATCCTTAGCTGAGCTTTTTTTATTATTATTATTATTTATTACTTTCTGTATCCGTGTAGATTGTGATTTGCCTCCTGTGATCATCTGAGCACACTCAACATAATTCATTCATTGTCAGTACATAGGCCACCACTGCCATTGACACTCTTGTGCCTCATCATATCACTCTCTGACACACAACTATGTTTTTGAAGGCTGAAATGCTTTGGTCTTTTAACAATCATGAGATCTAAGTAGGGGTGATTTTTGACCTGGGTATAATGTGATACATAAGAAGTTGAAACATGATCTGGTGTTGTCTTCTTGCCTTGCTCTCTGAGAGCTACGGATAACAAAATACACAATGGAGTGCAAAATCCAACCATGGCAAAAGGATCAGAAGGAGAGCAAAGCACAGAGCAAATGCACTGCTATTTAACGTCTGCATAAGGGGTCAGATATAATGGAGGTGAGAGTGGAGTAGGAACCAGGGAGAAAGGACACTTTCTCTCTTTCTTAATGGCATGATTCATGTTCAACATGAAATACCAGTGGAATGGATGGAGTACTGTTGTTGGAAGAGAAAAGCAAGTCCACTGTTTTGGGTGTTGCACTTGGACTTTGGAGACTGGCGGCCAGTCCCCTGTGCAGGGATGTTAGCATTGTCTGTACAGACAAATACGTCCTTACATTAAGGGACATAGACTTTTATGGTTCAGAGGACACGCATTAACAGCAAGTTAGGTTCTCTCCAGCTACTCCTGAATGAGGTTCAGGACACAACTTATGGCACCTGACCTGAGTCAGCTGATGAGTTCCAACCACAGTAAATTCATTTAGGCATTTAGTACAATCTGAAATGCCTCTTGAGACCTCTACACCATGGCACTGGCAAATATGACTTGGAGGATACCTGTATCCATCTAGGTGTTCACCTGGAGCCCAGGCAGGACGATCCTGAAGTGCTTCAAACACTAGATATCTTCATACAAGCAATATATAGAGCCCTGGACTTCTGCATAATGTTGTCATGGAATCTTAAATGGAAACTCAGTTCTCAAAGATATCCACATTGATAGCTCAGTAACTCTACTAGCTCTGCTAACTGGAATGACCAGGAACAAGTTCAGATGCTTAGAAACAGACTCCTCCTGTTACTGTCGATGCACATAGGGCATAGGACCTACAGCAGCTCACACCCCTCCATGGTCATCTCTGTGGCTTCTCTGGCCTCTGACCTTAAAAACACTCAAAAAAACACACTGCGATTTTGACAGGAAATAAGAAACTAATTGGGAGAAGGAAATCAGTTTTCATGTAAAAGTAAGTTACTACCCAAAAGTAAAGACAAACATAATATCAAGATGATCCAGAATGAACATGTGTTGGGAGGAGAGGCTATGTTGTTTGTTTTTCTTAACATTTGTCACAAATATGAAGATTAAACTAAATACTCATTTAAGGTTGAACATAATTCTCAATTTAATCTGAAATTATATATTCAATCTTAAGAAGGTTTGGGGTTGCTTGGTTGTCTTTTTAGCTTTTTTTTTTTTTTTTAATCAAACCATAAGTATATGTCAAAATAAAATAATGTGTCAAATTGGAAACATTTGCTGAAATTAAAATAAGTTCACAAAGTGTTTCAGTAAATCTGAAATTCAGTCAAACTTATAAGAAATTGAAAGAAAGGGACTGTTTCAGACAAAAATCTTTTATCCAACTTACAACCCAAAATAAATGGACTTCATAGAAGAGTCTGAGTGAAGGGGCAGGGTGATAGCATCAAAATCATATTTACATGACATATCATCCTTTTCTAAAGTTGAATTACTTCTTGCTACATGCATAAGCTTTTTTCCAATTTATTTTTGTAGAGATTTAATGCCAAGGACACATTTTGGAAGCATAATAAGGAAGACAAAATAAATTCCAGATCAATAGTAACAGAATCATAGAATTTTAGAATCACCTAGTTTGGAAAAGACCTTAAAGATGATCACATCCAACCATCATCTTGACCTACCAAGTCGCATTACTAGATCATGTCCCTTAGTGCCACATCCACACCTCTCTTAAATACCTCCAGGGATAGGGACTCCACCACTTCCCTGGGCAGACCGTTCAAATGCTAGACCACACTCTCTATGAAGAACTTCTTCCTGATATCCAATATCCTAATATCCTCTGACACAACTTGAGACTGTTAATAATGTCAACCGTCCTCATATCTGGAAGATCTCCCAAAAGAACTTCCAGCTCTAAAGAACATGGTAGAAAGCAAAAGTTAGCTGGTCAGAGAAGGTCGGAAAAAACATATAGACCTTGCATTGTAGAGAACGATCAACAGACTTACAAACTCTCCCAGCAAGTGAGAAGAGAAACCCCAGACTGAGTACACTTCACTGAGACCCCTCCTCTTCCCTTCCTGTCCTCCCATCACTTAGCTCCCAGACATATAAAACTAAAAACTATGAGCCTGGTTTTCAGTACACCAATGACATATTTTTAATGACACGTGACAGAGGAGTCCAAACTACGACTGGGGCTCCACATCAAAATGCCAACACAAAGCAACAGAAACTTCTTTCCACAAAGATTTCACATGCAAAAAAAAAACACACGGAAGAGTAAGAGGCATGGAGCAGTGTTAGCCCCGTTTCCAGAAGTGGAGCTGCGGTAGGCACACAGACTTTTATGGCATCACTCAAATGAGGGGACCCACCACCAGGTCCTAGAATATGTCAAGTACATACAGCTTAGCATTCACAGGAACATAATATAATTCAGTCTGAAGGGGACCTCAGGAGATCATGTAGTCTAACCTCCTGATCAGAGAGGGTCAGCAATTAGGTAAAATGGTTATCACAAGTTTTCTGCTCCAGATTTTGCAGCAAGTTGCCCAATATCTTTGCTAGAATACAGGAGGGTGATCCAGCAATAAAACTGTAAACTGAGTCAATATTTAAATATAACTTAATTCTGAGGTTAAAATACAGATAGAGGCTAAGGTATCCACAGCAAACCAGCCTAGAGATTATCATTGATACTGGGAATTGCAATAGGAAAGGAAAACTAACTGTAGAAATGTGAAATATGCCCCCTGCACAAAATGCAAAGGTATGTCAAGAGATGAGACCTTTGTTACCTATGATTCTGCTCCTGAAGTGAAGTCCCTGCATATAATTAGCTTGAATATCAGTATGAGTGAGTGTGTGTATGTTTGCATATATGTGTAAATAGAAAAGAATTATTATTATTCTGTTCCAAAAATTACTCTTCTTTACTGTGGACAAGAGTCCAACATAACCAGGAACAAATGCGGTGTCCCACCCACATAAGAATGAACCCCAGTGCCGAGGAGCATACATGTACATTGCGACACAAATACCTATCCAAATGTAGACAGAACCCAAAAATCCTACAGAAATTAACCCCCCCTTCCTTACTAGGTAGGATGATGACATCTTCCCCTGGGCCTGGGATGCTGCAGTTGAACCCACCCCAGCCTTTTTCTACATCCTTCCATGTCTCTGGGTGCGACCATTTCAAGACAGCATCAGAAGGAACTACAAAACAGGACACAGAAAGACATAATTATCATTTTCAGTAGCTGGAAGAATTAACATATCTTTGATAGTTAAGCATCTGTGGTATTAACATCCTTGTTTTGTCACTGATGAAGAAACAGTAACTGCTTTTTGTTATCTTCCATCCTTAAAAGAAATTTTACAATAGAAAAAAAAATCTCTCCCAGAACCATGTTTTTGGAGTTAAAGGGCAGAAAGGTATCTGAAAAACAGATTGAAATTCTTTGGGACCCAACAAAACAAAGCAAACCTTGAGGTTTCTCATCACACTTAGCTTATATTATGCTTTGTGCATATGCTTCACAACTACTTCGTTATTTTTATTTACACCATCCAAAGCTCTGGGCACTTTGAACACAAAGTTAAAATGAACAAGTTAAAATAAAAGCCAGTCACCTGTGCTTGGTGACAAAACCAGGTAATCAAAATGGTAGATAACTCTACCAGAAAGCACCAACTCTTCTCATGCATTTTTCTCCACCAGTGCGCTAGAAAACAGACTGAATTCCCAGAGTGTGCTAAAGTAGGAAAGGTTAAAAAAATAAAAAAATAAAATAAAATAAAAATAAAAAGAGTAATAAACTCTCACAAGTTTTTTTTTAGCCTTAGAAAAACAGTCTTTATACATGTAAATTAATTGCCTATCTTTGCTGTGCCATCAGCAGAGGAGGGGAAGCCTTCAGGGAAGTCCTACACACTAAGTTTAGCATACCCTACACTAATGCAGACAGGGCCTCCCTCTGGAGGCCTCTGCAAGCACCTACCTCTGTCCTACAACTAAAGGAAATTCTGGCATTTTTCTTTCTGAGCAGGGCTTCTTTAGATATTGAAAACATAGGGGCAAGCTCATGCCTACATGCAGTGGACTAGAAGCCGCTCAGTAACAACATGGAGTAAAAAATCCTCTCTGTTGCCAGCATAGGGAAACAGAAATTAACCCCAGGTTGAGCTCTTCAAGGCTTGGTCTTCATTTCCTTATCTGTTCAGGGGGAAATGCTCTATAAAAAAAAAAATCTTTAAGCTTTATTGCTACATAAATCGTTATTGCTGTTAATAAACAGCAAGGCAGCTATGAAACTAAGAGCAAATTTTGGAGGCTTTCCTCATCTCTGGTGTATTATGCTGTCTGACTCAATGTGTAACTGTGCAGTAATGTCAAACTATTACACTAAGATCACTGCGGAGCACTAAAATACACTCTAGTTTTACATTCCCTGTGACCTTTCTGATCTCCTATGATATTTCTTAACAAAAGTTTATAGTCTTTTATAATGTGGAATCACACATTTATCACAAGCAATGGTAGATATGGCTCAATGAAATGCTTAAATGAATGCCAAGAGCCCCTGTTGGGTTGATAGATGTACAAAATATTGAAGTGAAATACAGCAATATGTTTCTGAAAAAGTAGTAAAAAGGAAATAGCGTGTCTCCCAGACCAAACCTTTAAATAGACTGTCACGCACCTGATGTAGGTAAAGGGACTCTTTCCTTCCCTTTCAGTGTGACCTGAATTAAGTCAGCTCCTGTGACTGAAAACAGAGAATTAAAGGGAATTACAGCAAGGCCTTACAAATTAACCAAACTGAACCAACCAAACAAAAATATATAGTAAATGAATTGCTAAATATGATTTTCTGATAACATTTTACATTTCTAACATTCAGATTTTTTAAGAACTATGCAATTTTCTTTCTACTCATTTTTGTCTTTTTTATACTTTGAGAAGGGATTAAACAAATACATTTTAATTTACAGATACGGAGGGTCTCAAGACAACTCATTAGAAACAGCTAAAAGAAAACATTCAACAATCAGAAATTCTAAGCTGGAACATGAATCTCATTTATCCCACTATAAATCCACAGCAGTTCCACTAACACAAGCAATATTACACCATTGAATGCATAATGTATTAACTGGCTCAAACAGCGAATTACAGCTTTTATTTTGTAGTTTGGTTTTGATTTTTTTCCCCCAAATCTGGTATCTAAAAGAGATGCTTTAATTAGTCAGACTTTATAGTCTGAAGACAGGGACCCTGTGTTCTGTGCTGTGAAAAGAGGTCAGAAGCAATTATCACAGTTGTAACCTTTCTGCCAGTTTATTGTCAGCAGGAGAAGGGCCAGGATAATGCAAATCAAACTAAGAGGAGCAGAAGAAAACTGCTTCAGATCCAGCTAAAAGGCTACCTCTTCTTCAGCTCCAGTGGCATATAAAGGCATTTCCTTTCAGTCACCAGACTGGAACAATCGTAGGTTAAAATAGAAACACTCTGCCAAACACATAAATCTCCTGTCCACTGCCCAACGCCTTATGGTGACCCTAAAATACCATTGGAAGATTTTTTGGGGGGTAGAAGAATTGTATAAATAAAACCATTGTCAGAACCTCCTTCAGTTCCAGAACACACCAGGAATTTTCCTACACGTGTATCAACCCACTGATGGGATCTCATGCCATATTGTAATTTACTTATTTTATCTTTAAACAAGTCTCTGTACATTCAAATTGTGAGAACGTCTCTTCCCTACCTCCCTCCTTTTCTCCCAGTGCAACTGAGCAAATTTAAAATAACTGAGGTTCATTAATTTTAAGTGTTCAATAAATTAGTATGAATAATCAAAAAACTTGATTCTTTCTGATAATTACTATTTGATGTCAGTTGAAAGCACTCGATTGAGTTAGCAGCATATGCTCCTATGCCAAATGAGGCTTCCATAATTAAACAGAAACTGATTCCATGAGGTTTTTCTCATGTCTGATTAATTAGTAATCAGGTGCCTCAGCCCTGTTCTTCAGTGACACCTTCTCTCTCGATGGTAGCTGTGGTTTGATCTATATTCACTCAAGCCAACCTGCCCCAGATCATCACACAATGCTCGAACTGAACAACATCATGCCCTTGGGTGGCCATAAGGTGAACCTCTGAGAGGAAAAAATGACATGAAGATGCTAATTTAAAGTCTTTAGCATATTGTTCATCTAGCTTTTAGACAATACTCATCTATAGGTACTTACCTCCCCCAAAATTAACCCTTGCGAAGGGCATACTTCTCACTGAACATTAAATGATGACAAGCTAGTCAGCCTGAACTCTCACAGTACCACTGGAGGTATCTCAAAAGAGCTATGCATCCATCTTTTTGTACACATCAAGGATGAGATATGCTGTAGTGAGATACCTTTCTCTCCTCTCTCTATAAAGGAGGGAAGGGTAAGCTTAGACAACTACTGTTAGATACCTGAATCAGGTGAAGTTAATCCCTCTGGCATAGATCTTCCTCTAGGCTACCCCAACTAGCAAAAGAGAGAAAGCAGCACCTTCAGACCAGCAGTCTGGGACCATGAGGTTCCTCACAAATAACAATAACCCACCTTGGAAAGCCAGTTTTGATCTTTTGTTTTCTATTTATGGTGGCCTTCTTTATCTTGTCAATTGTAGCAGGGCAAATTTGGAATCAAAGGTGTTACATCAATACACAGTAGTGTTAGGAAAAGTGAGAAAACCAAGCCCTGACATTACCCTTTTATCAATAAACAGGTTTTGTCATTTTTTATTTTTTCCCCTTAATTTTGAAGGCACTAAAGTGCAATCATCTAATTAAGGATGTATGTATTGTTGAGAGAAAAGCTGTTCTTCTAATTAAATCCTCAGGGAACATAAAATCTGATCGATTTGCTATATAGATCTCATAAAGGGGTTCAGTCCCCTTACACAGTGAAGAAAGGAACTGTTAAGAGGTGCAGCCATGTTCTGAGTCAGATGCAGAACAAAAGACTCTCATATTTGAAGTGTCATCCAACCACACAGTGTGACAATTCAAACCATTATAAGCCATCGATACCCTATGCAGGAATGTGGGGCTGAATTCTCTACAGCCCTGACGCTTGCACAATTATTAATGTCAACTGAGTATAAAGTGCAACGGGTGTGAATCAGTAACATTTTGTTGCTTTTTCCCAGAAAAACTCACAAAAATTGATTAAAGAAGGAAAGATAGAGGCCTGGAGAATAATCAAGACCACAGTGACATAGTCCTTCTGTTTGTTTTGTTTTGCTGTTGAGTATGTTATTATTGTTTCTGTACAGGACAGGAAGAGATATAGGCAGTACAGACGAAGGACATCATTAGTAAACATTGAATTAAGGTGACTCTTCACAAAATTTAGTTATAAGGCTCCAGGGTTTAGTTGTATAAAACCTTTATAAGGCTCATCAATTTTCTGTCTTATTACAGCTCTTCCTGGATGCTTGGGCTGTGAATCATAAATATAGGCCTTCTTGACTATACTCCCAGTAACTTTCTTCTGGTTTAGGGCTCCTTGAGTGAACATGAAGGAGGAGCAACCTAGTCTTTTATCAGCTTTGCAGTGACAGGGAATTTTGCCTGTGGATATTAGGAAGGGCTGAAACCAGGATAAATGGCTCCAATAGCCTGACTTACAAATAACAAGCAACTCTATGCTATTTAACATCAATTGGGCTAACATACATCACAGGCGAATCAAAACTTTTAGACACTACAATCAACAACACGGTGAGACACACCTCTAGAAACTGGAGAAGCTGGGATAGGATATTTTGCCACCATCTGCCAGGGACTGTTAGAGCAGAAACCCAGAAATATGGTATCCTGGGGACACTGCAGTGAGGAGAAGTGATGTAAAAATATATCTGGGCTAGTGGAGACTGATTCCTCCTTACAGCAGATTAGCATTTGCAGTGATGGAGATGAAGGCAAGAGCTTCCTCCTGAAGATATCACACAGTCAAAAGACCATCTCTGAAACAATTATAAGGCATTTCTTTATTTCTACAACTGACCTGTAGAAACTACTGATGTGGGGTGAATTTTATCAAGCTGGAAGAACAGAGTCATGCCTGTACAACCAGACCCCCAATAAATTAATTTTCAGGTCTTTCACCTAGGATTCCCCTTTTTCCCTGAGCAATAAGGCTGAAGAAAAATTATTTATTTATTTTCTGTATTTTAATACTAGAAACAACCATTCTTAAGAGCCTGTTTTTCTCCTATACAAAGCAGATACAACAACCCGTGGAGTAAAATGGAAATTAGATCATTCTTTAGGAATTCAGAAAGACAATAAGCATAATCAAATTATTTTTTTAACAACTACAGAAACTCCAAACCTGCTTCTGACACAGCAGTAATAGGAGGCTGGGCCTCAGGCCTTCTTAACAACTCACACATGAGCAGCCTGAGCAAAGTCAGCAGGATGACCTGTCTCCACAAAAGCTGTGTCTATTGAAAAATGTATTTGGGGTAAATAAAAAGTTTGATAATCCTTTCAGTGATGTTTGCAATAACGTTTGTGACAAGCCGTTCAATTTTAGAAAAAAAAAAAAAAAAAAGCCAAGAGGGATGTGGAGATGAAGCAAGCCAACACTTTGTTTTATTCCAAAAGAAAATGGTTTAAACATTTCAAAAGTGAACAAAAAGGAAACAACATCTCTCTGGTTTTTAGCCAATTCTAGTATTGCCCAGAGACCTTAACCAAGGAGCAGTACCATGCTGTGGTACCATATGCTCGTATTTGTAACAGACTTAAAAAGCTCATAATGTTATTATTGTAATTTACACAGGACATTTCTCCTAAAAATATCCCAGATGTCCCAGTGTGACGTTTCTTTCCACCTCTGTTGTTACAATAAGGGTGTTTTGTTTTGATACAGCATGGCCACATCATGTGAAGGCCACCCTCCTGTAACATGGTTGAGCCACAATGGATCGGTATTTACGAAGCCACACACTGGAGCCCATCAGTGACCTTTGAGGAGTACCTCTTTTATGATATGGGGCGCCCCAGAGACAAACAGGGTGATGCTACAAAGACTGAGCAATGTCAGAGCAAAGCTACTGATGTAGAAATCACTGAAGCCCTTGGATTCCGTTGGCACAAGATGGCCCTGGCATCCTCACTTTCCCTTCACCCTACATCAGTGGTGAACATGGCTCTTACTCCTTGAATGCCAATCCCTTTGCATGGTCTGAAAAGATTATTTTCAAAAGGAATCATGGGTTGGTTAACAGGGGTGATGTATGTAGGGAGCAGCAAGCACTTTTGTTAAAGGATCTCTGCATAGGTGCCCCACATGGCAGAAACACTCTCCGTTACAATTATTTCTCCCCATTCAGCTTCCCTTTCATTGTGCCACGCCAAGGTCTCATTTACAAAAGTGTGAGCATGCAACGCATCAGGGCAACTTAACTCCTTTAATCCCCTCCATACGGTACATTTTCTTGCCTTTTGTGTCAGACAGACATTTTTTTTCTTCCCCAAAGAGAAACACTTGCATGTCGCTGGGCAATTTTGGACGGGGGGAGAATGCACAGCGCCTGAGCCGGACGCGAGCTGCCGGCCAAGGTGGCTTCGTTCAGCTGCCCGCTTCGTTTGAATAACAATATCTTCTCCACCATCAGGTCTTCCCTCCCCTTCTCCTCCTTTTTTCCCCCTGTGTGAATTCGGGAGCCTGCCCGTGAATGAGCTGGCATCTGATACGTATTTACCGACGTTAATTTTGGATGTAACGCACCCCTGCCACTTCCCCACCGTTTGCCCTAAAAGGCTTTCCAGCGGGCACAAAGGCAGAGGGTCAAAAGTAAGGTGACCCCTGACAGAATGTACAATTATTAGAACGAAGCGGGACACAAGCAGCTGTCGAAACCCCACCGGCACGGCAAAGTGCTTCCAAAAGTCGGCGTATGAATAATACGCCGGAGTTCTCCCCTCCGCCCCGCCAGGGCCGGCGACGTTGTGCGGGAAGAATGATGGCCTTCCCGAGCAGCTGCAATAATTGTGTCCCCATTGTCCCCCGGCCCTCCCCCGGCCACCCCCTACAAGTGCCCATTGTGGGCGCGGGGTCGGGTGATTATATGCTTGGGCTGATGCCGTTTGCGCCCAGCTGCCTGGCTGCTGACACACGAGCACCAAGAGGGGGGACCCGCGTCTGCGAGACGGGCCTCCAACATACCAGACCTTTTACATAAGTCAAACAGGAACAAATGACTCTTTATCGGCCCCTTCTCCCTTTGAAGTGGCGGCTGCTTATGGGTCCTTACAGCTTTTCCTCCTTAGCCCGAGCAAACATCCTCCTTTTGATATGCTACATGCTCATTATCTCTGCCCCATTTAATGATTTTTGATTGAAGGGTGGCAGCGCGGTTGCCAAGAGGGTAGCTAAAGAGGCTCCACACAGGCAGGACTACAAGAAAGGCTTTCCTTGTGCAGCAGCCTAAATTTGGAGTTTCTTAACAGTGTGTTCTTGTTCTTAGCAGCAGATAAGGGCTGAGCGTGAAATTCTTAATTAAGCAGTAAATAGAGAGTGGGGTGTCAGCAGATGCAGCCTGTAGCCATGGAGACCAAGTCACATGAAGGAGGGAGCTGAGACTAAACGCCGGCCCCAGGCTCAGGCATGACTGACAGCTGAAGAATCCGACAAAGCTTGTAAACGGGATTAATTAGTGGGCTAATTATTTCATATAGTTAAATGTAACTAAAAAATAAAAACAGCTTGCAGAGTTAGGCGGCAAAGCGTTCTGAAAGCCAGGCCTTCAAGCGTTGTCCTCTCTGGGTTGGTGCTTGGACTTGTAGGGCTTTAAGGCCAGAAGGGACTATTGTGGCAGCCGTCCCCAACCTCCTATGGAGCATGAATCCTGCCCCATGAGGATTCTAATAGCTTCTCACAGAGCTGGAGCATATTTCTCTGAAAAGAAGCCCAACTATCATCTAAGGACCTTGAGTGATGGAAAGTCCACCACATGCCACGAGTCTGCTCTGATGGCTAATTATCCTCACCCTCTCAGCCTGCACAGAGATTAGGAGAGAAATTAAACGGCACACCAGGGCTACGAATCTGTTCGCTTTATTCCAGGCTTTTACCCTACCAACAGTGTTAGATATTAGGTACTCAACACTGAATTATTGATCTCACTGCTATAAAAGTCCTGGCTGAAAATGTTCATAGCATGAATTATACATGTTAGGTGTTTTCATAAATTTTCCCTCGTGTATTCTGGGTGATTGTTTCTCTCTATATTAAAATGAGAAACAACATCGAGCTCTTCGTATAATAAAAATCAGAATGAAAGGAAGGCAAATGAGGAACAAGAATGTATCTATGATGCAAGAGTGATATATGCTGGCCTGATCACCTTTTCCCGGTCTTCCCAAGGCCATCATCTACTCTATTTTCAACAGAAAAAAAAGACCAAGAAATGGCATCTTCTGAGCTTTCCCATGCTGCTCTATTTATGAAACTGCAACTCAGGATATGCAAACTGGAAAAAGGTTGACTTTCATATTTGCAAGAACAAATTTGCACTGTGAGAAAACTGAAGTAATTTTTAAAAAGCAATATTTTTTTCCAGTGGATACCTAACATGATCTCTACTCAACAGCTATATCTGCTCTAGCAGACTAAACTAGGCAGAGCTATGGGACTAAGAACTGGCTCCCAATAATCTGCATGGCAATATTGCTGGCCAACTTTCTGGCACGTCTTTGGCCCAGACTAGTGCACTCTCCCAGATGGTGACCATTATGGTTTGGGAGTTAGCACAGGACAGGGATCTTTCCTAATTTGAAGCCTGGGTGCATCCAGCCTGTTTTGAGAGAGAAAATGTTAAGCTGTATGGACACAAGCTGTGCAATACGAGTTGGCCTCAGGACCAGAGATAGATGTGGCAAGTATGACCCCTCAAACTGAGGTTAAGGGATAGGCTTCCTCATTTCTCCTCAATTTTTATTTCTGTCAGACTGTTTTGTGGATTACCTGCCTTCATTCCAGCCATGTTTTCCTCTCCTCTCTCCCAGTCATTGTTCCAGTTGCTTGTTCCTAAGCAGATCCTATATGAAAAACCCATTTGCCTGCCATCTCCACAGTGTAAGTCAAAAGCAATTCACTAAAATGAATGGATTACATCAGTGACAAAACTCCCTGTTTCTGTGAAAATTAGCATCTTGATGCTTTAGTTTCCCTGTATGATGAACACAAAGGATAAACTATGCCTCTCTAAGGCACTGAAGTGCCTTTGTTATTCTAGATTCTACTATTATTCATGACAGCAACAATCATTACCTTGCCTTTTACATACAGAACTTAGACCCTTAGAAAAGAATTCGCTTGAGAAGGGGAATTATGGGAACTGACCACATCTTAAAAGAATAAATAAAATTTGAACGTATTGACAATCCCAATAAACAACATTAAATACCCAAATTTCTTAAAGAAGAGACCACCATACTTCATGATCCAGTGTACAAAGCCACCACTCTCAGATGTGAAGGTTTATGATGCTTTTGAAAGTTTACAGTCACAGGAAAAATCCTTGTTCAGTAATCCTATTGCTTTCAGTGGGCTTATCCTAGATAGATTGCACATGGTTTATTAATGATACATGTGATATGGGACCAGCTGACACCAGAGATCATTAGTGGAATTTAATGCCTTTTCCTCTCCAAAACACCAATTCAAATTCAACTGATGTCATCTCACCCACTATTTATGATACATTCCTGTTCTTGATAGATTAGGCATCAGATAGATCGGATAGATACTGACCTGATGTGCATGCATTTACCTATTTGATTGGTCTTATTGGAGAACTGCATGCTTATTGAAAGGCCATTTAAAGACTTTCTTGTGTCTAGGGCTTTTTAATGCCTGGGGGCTTTAATTGAAAAGACATCAGACATTATAACCCTCATATTGCACTTACCCAAGTAGGTTAGTTTCCTCAGTCTGCTGTCGAGATACCAGTCACAGTTCCCATGATGACCATAGGAAGGCAGTGATTGGAGTGGCTGTCCAGTCCTATTTCCACAGGACACTATAACCTCAGAATGGGCAGGAAGATCCTTGTGCTCCACCAGCAAGTAATTCCCAGTTGTGAAGTTGCTAAATGTCACTGAATACTAGAGAAGGGGGAACCAAAATAAACACATCTGTCTCTGTGATTAGAGCTCCACAGAGCGCAGTATAATAGAGGATGATGTTCCACACGTGCAACATATTCTTTTGCAAAATGTGTACTGAAAACATGGAAGAGAGTGGGGAAAATTAAGTAGGAGGTGATGGTGAATGTAGATAAAATTCCCTTGTCACCTTAAAAGATACAGAAGAACTATGTCTTCTGAAAACCATCCTTTGATATGTCTCAAGATAATACGAATTTTGTAGGTTTCTTAGCACCACATTGAACATTCATCTACTATGTCCAAAATCTTATTCCTACTCCAAGTTACTTCTGAGAGCTTCAAGTCTAGGTTGTCATATCTAAACCCTGCCTGTAAATACAGAGAGATTTTTTGAGTGCACTTAATGCTTCTTTTTCCTCTCTCTGCCCACCCAGAAAGATGAAAGCATGACTATCTCTTCCAAATATAATTTAGAAATTATAAAAAATGTCTGTGTTACCTGGAGCTGTTTGCTGACCAAAGGGTTGTCAAATGTCAGCATGTAAGTCTCTTTATCCAAAAGAAGAACCATCCAGCCATATGGGTTTGATAAAGTATCAGGGACATAATTGACTGTGGTTGTCTTATTCCTACTGTCAGTCACGGTTAAATTATAGGGAATGTCTGGAGCCTCTTTTCTGGAGAAAAAAAAAAAAAAATTACACAACTATGTCATTTTGCAACCTTTACAGTTCTATTTTTATTTGAATTACAGTAGTATGTGTTGTCTCTCTCTCAGAACGTGACTTCATTTGTATAGTTCTTTACAAACACAGTAAGAAACGATCTCTGCCTGAAGAGCCATAAAAAGAGAGAGAGAAAGAGAGACAAAGGGTGGAAGATAAAAGGCACAGAGCAGCAAGGTTTGTGCCAAAGCAGAGCAATGGCAATAGCCAGGGTACCAGCTCCTGTACTGCCGGGATATTTTCCCATCCACCAGGCTCATGATCCTCAGGCTCAACTTTCTGGATCTTCATCTTCATACAATGGTTTAATAGAGTTTCCTGGTTAGTCCTACTTAAGCAGTCAGAAGTTTTATTAAGGCTGAAGGTGAGAAAATCCTGTATAATTAAAAATGCTGCACTTTGCCTGGCTCAGCATGCAGTACAAAGCTGGGGCTGCTGCAGACTGATGAAAGACTTCACAAAGTGGGTGAACATTTAGTACAGCGTGTCTGCTGAGCATCCAAATGAGAACTCAACCCCCTTTTCCACTAGCACTTTCCTCTCCTAATTCCTATCCAATCTACTCAGAGGAAAAACTTCCTGAAAATATCACCAATAGCAATGATATTCTGAATGGCTAAAAACCCTTTAAAATTAAGACAGCTGGGGGCCTTTCTCTACTAAAAATAGCAAATAATGCAGTGAGGCTAGAATAGATATAACTACTTGCCTTGAGTATGGCCAAAAATTTACACTGCTACCTCTCCAGGGGCAGACTCCATCTTTTTCCTGCACATACACTTTTTTCAAATTATGTTAAACTGACCTTGATTTTTGAGCTTCTAGCCAGATTAACTTCTTACTAGTACTATTGTGAGTTTCCTTAAGATACAAGGCTGCGTAATGTAATGTGTAAAAATACAGAATACTCTGCTTTGAGGAATTCATTTGTTGAAGGCAACAAACTGTGTGAAGGAAAGGATGAAGATGAAAGGCCACTAACCTTTCTGATGTTCAGATATTGAACATCGTCTCTTCATGTCTGATCATAAGCTGCTTCAAAACAAAGATTTTAATTCTGGTCCTCAGCATCTTGCATACCTGCAATAGCTCTTGAAATGGATACAAACTATGGTTTAAACTATGTTCTGGTTAGCTACACCGTGCTACTGCTCCACATCTGGAACTTGACCGAGAAGGTCTTTGAGCAGCCTCCAAAGACACCATAGAAGGCCTTACTGACTTATAAAGCAACACAGATGGATTTATTTTGTAACTGAATCATGCCATTCACATTAAATATCAACAGAGAAAAAGTAGCTTATATCTTCAAGACTGAAGGTGCTAAAATACTGTTTCACTCAAATTGGTACACGACACCCAGGTCCAGGATATATGAAAGACATAGGAAGAGTGAAGTCGCAGCTGCTGGAATTTACTTTTTTTAATTTTAAGCATTGAACTACAGTCATACCTGCTCCCTCTAGAGGCAACGAGAAGCATCAAGCTCCTCCAGAGGATGTAAGATGTGGGCTAAAATGTTCTCTGCAGTAGCTTTTTCTCCATGACCTGAATGAATTTGTGCAACAAGATTTCCACATGAGGAATCACATTCTGATACCAAAAGTGAGGAAGAATAAATCCTAGCCTAAGAACCTCGGCCCTGTCTCCTTACTGTGCATACATGCACAGACTGCCTAAGCTTGTCTGAAAATTTGATGCATCTCATTGTGGCACCCTTCTCAGTAGAAACTGGCAGAGATTATTCCATATCCTGAGCATAATCCCAGTTGGCTTGCAAAGGGATTGATGTGAGGCTGGCTAAACCACTACAAATACAGGAGGAACTCTGATGGCAGCATCCATAATTCCTGTTGAAGACTTCCCATTCTAGAAAGAGTTTTACCCCATCATCACCAGCATCTCCCATCCCATGCACCCACAGTACTACAGGTGCTTGTAAGAAAATTGTGGTTTCAGCTGCAGAACCACAACTTGCAAGTTTTTTCCTACTTCTTGCATTTCTACATATTATGCGTGGGGAATTGATAGGGATACATGTCCTAGGACTGCATATCATTCCCAGCAGAGGAGAAGCCTTGCTGGCTTGCCACAGTACCCTGGGGCCATGATTCTGCCATAAAGATGAATGCAGCAGATTTATGCATGAATCAAGTGCTGCTGCAGGATCAAGGCAAGTTGATGATTTCACCTTTAGTCCACTTAGTCAGTTTTGGCATTTGAGCTGACACTGAGCTAAAAATAAAAAGTCTTTTTATTGTATCTGAAACAGTATTTCTAACTGTCAGAATATTAGCCCACAACTAGATATCCTGGAATCATAGAATCATCCAGGATGGAAAAGACCTCTAAGATCACCTAGTCCAACCTTTAACCTAGTAATGAAGTTAATTAAACCATGCTACTAAGTTCGAAATCTACACGTTTCTTGAAGACCTCCAGGGATGGTGACCCAATCACTTCCTTGGGCAGCCTGTTCCAATGTCACACAACCCTTCCAGTAACGAATTTTCTCCTAATATCCTAAACCTACCTGGCGCAACTTGAGGTCATTTCCCCTTGTCTTATCACTCAGTGCTTGGGAGAAGAGCCCCTCTTAGCATATTACTCTGTGCTTTAGACTGGATACAACCCTCTTACTCAAGACAGACAATGCTAAAGCTCATCATCTTGCAGTCATTACATGACTTTTGGTACATGTAATTTTCGTCTCAGCTCCCCCTTGCTGCTGCAGAGACAATAGAAAACTACTGAAGCAGTTGTCTTGGAGGAGGGTTGCTTGCAGATTTTTTTTTTCTCTTTTAAAATCAGTTTGTTTTTTGTTTGTTTGTTTGTTTGTTTTTTCTATTCTGTTGCCTATCACTTTGGCAAAGGGCTTTCTGACTACCCAGAAACATTCAGCTGAGAAACAGCAGTGGGAAACATGGGAAATGTGAATCAGCAAAGAATCACTCAACCAGAAGATATTGGCAGACCAATGAAACTGACTGGAAGGAGTTTATAAGGCTTAAACAGCTTTCGTACTACTAATAAACCTCCTCTTATAGGCATTAACTGGACCAGGATATTAGGCTGCTAATTAAGCAAGTAAATGACAAGCACATTATCACCACAGTTATCAGCACCTGCACAGGTATTCAAGAAAACATTTTTAGCAGCAGTGGCATACCAAATATAGTGTGGTGCAGCATTAAACTCTCCTGCACATCAGAAATTGCCTGATTGAGTTACAAAGGTGTACAATGCCACAGTAAGTGACGGAGACTCTGACGCATCCTCTGTGCAGTATAGATCCTCACTTTTTTGCTCTTTACTCCTTTTGTTCTTCATTGCTGGAGAAGTCTGATGAGACTGCTTTGACCACTCATCTCAGGGATTTCTTCACAGTACTTCCAAGAAACTATAAAGACAGAGGAGAAAGCCAGGAAGGGACAATCCTGCTGGGATACAGGGAGGGATACAAGTCTACTGATTTGTCTGTAAGAAATTTAGGCTGCAATGCCACACTTGCCTGGTAGACTCCCTGACTAGTGAATGCAATGTGAATCCGAGATAGTTGGACATGACCTTGATGTGAAGTTATAAAGTCACCTCAAATAGCTATCCTAAACTACATAGCTAACTTCTAGATGGGTACAGTTAAATTAAATAAATCTTTCCGGTATTCCAGGAGACTTCATTGCAGAATTTTCCTTTGGGAAAAAAAAAAAAAAAAAAAAAAAAAAAAAGTGCCATAAAGCTTTGCACGGCTTATAGTAAGATAGTCTAGGTTCCCTGACCTTCATTTGGAACTTTGTTCATGACCTAGGAAGGAAAGGGAGCCAAAGAGAAAGACTGCCTGGCATCTTATAGCCTGAAGCCTCTGGGGTTTCCTTCCCCTGGAATGTTGCATCCTTGCTTTTTCACACATCTTGCACCCACAAACACATGCCCCGCTCCTGACATAGTGCACCATGCCAAAAAAAAAAAAAAAAAAAAAAAAAAGGAGCACCCAATAATCTCTGCAACTATGCACAGAAAACTTGTACAAGAAAACACTGAGCCTGGTACTGCATTCTCCTTACAAGGATGTCAGCGGGCTTGATTTTTTCACCTATATGCCAAACAGTCACCAAAATGGAAGCATTCTACTAATGGAATTACCAGCCACAATTAGCACCATTTCCATTTGCCCTAAATAGCCAGCGATTTCACTGTGCCCTAAATAGCCACCAATCTACCTCTCCTTAATGTTAATGAAGCAGAGTAGCACTCGCACACACGAGTATTTCTAATTCAGAGGATCTGAGGGAGCCTGCACGCATCATTAACATGGAGAGCTTCATTATCAGAGGAAAGAGCCTTCCCCTGAACTTCCCCTGGCTTTATTTGAAAGAAACTAGGAGGCAATGGTCTTAATGCAAAATTAACCCTCACTTTAAACTGCTGGAAGCCTTTACAAACTGTAAGGGGAAAAAAAGGATGACTCATTGGAAAGGCTGTATTTTTATATTGAAGCAGGTTTCAATTAAGGAGCAATTTGCTCTAGAAATATGGCAGGATTGCTAGATAGGACTTTACAGTCTGAGTAACAATTTACCAATTGTAATCATATAAACTGTTATGTAATTTAGCTCAAGTGCATTGTGCAGAACTGTTCAACATAGATGGCCCACAAAGGATTTGTTAAACCAATCAACAACATCAAGCAGAACAAATATTAACTCTCCTGTTTATGTTTACCATTAGCTTACTTATCCTAAGGGTCCATATCTGTGTGTATGAAGGCAGACGCTGTGTTTAGTTCTAAATGCTTTCTGTTTGATACATTTGTGTAATAATCCATTATGATTATCCCTCTCCTAAAACAGGAAACAATATAGCATCTAACTTCAAATGGGACACCAAATGTTTATATCAACAGTACAATTTATTGTTGGCCAAATGGAGGCTAATTCCAAATTATAGCCATACCAAACACTTTACAGGTTTGATGCTAGTCCCAAGAATGGTTCATTTTACTTGAATTGCCAAGAGTCGGAATTTTCAGCTGCTTTCAGTAAATGCGTGCATCTTTGTTGAGAAAGCATTTGATTCAAATCATCCTTGTATTAGGAATCCTTCCCATCAAGCTTTTGCAAGCAGTTTTTTTGGAAAGTAACTAGATCGTTGTTCTTGAGCAGCCTCTATGGAATAGGCTTTCTGAATTTGAAGTAAAGAAGAATTGAGATTATCTCCCAGGAGCAGAGAGTCTTGTGAGCAACAAGCTAAGAGGGCTCCTTTTAAGACAACTTTTGAGTTGGCTGCTCTGGCTTCTATGTAACTCATCCTTGTTCTTAAATCAGTTCCCCAGCTTCTACAGTTTACAGGCTGGTATTTTAAGGAAAACTAAAATCAGGTGCAAATTCTGAGCTGCAATGTGGCTGGTAAGCAAGCAGTTCAAACATATTTGCACCGTAAGCATAGCAAAGACCTGTAGATGACAACTTTGTCACCCTGCTTGATGTGGGCATCAGGTAAGGGCTCTGAAGCATCCAAGATGGATTTGAAAATTTGGATGCACATACTTTGGTCATGTTTTTAGTGAACCTCTGTTGCCCATTCAGTCCTCTACAAATTACTAATATCTTATAGCTAGTAGTTCTTTGGTTATGATAGAGTGTTCCTGCCAGCAGACATAGCCTGGACCTATCTGTCCCGTAAGAACATCCCAACAGCTTGACAACATTTTCCTTGCAAGCAAAGAAAGTGTAGGGCTATCAGATGCCTCCTCAATGCTAAATACTCCCCCTGTACTCAGAAACATCCCAGCCAATAGTCAAGCTGAGGGCTAGGCTTAGGGACATGTTTTGTCTTTTTTACTCACAAGCAGGATCTGTCTTTCTTTCCACTACCCTAGACTGCAGGATAAATGGAAGTCGATCCTTTACTGGGTACCAAATTTCTCTCAGCTGCTTTGGTGGGATGACACAGAGAAAATTTTGAAGCTTAGCTGATGTGTTGGTTGACTGAACACTCAAAAGCCAACTATTAAATATTTGCTTATTTTGTTTATCCACCTTATGTCACAGGAGCCTTGAAAAAGGCTGGGTTATGAGGCCAAGTGAGCACACATGCTGCCCCATGTGTGAATCCAGTCATCTACACAGGGAGGATACATGACCAGAGAGCAGCTAAGCATGTACACATTGAGTAAAAAAAAAAACGGTGACAGTCAGGGTGTTTCACAGCAGGCGGGTGTTCATCTGAAGGCACCACAGTAAGTAAATATCAAAGGAAAAGCAAAACTAGAGTAACCATTTGAACTCTCTTCAAGACTCAAAGACATGGAGGTAGGGGGTATGCTATTCTTTTCACTCTAAGCCATCAGCAGCGCCTGGGTTTGCAGCAACTGAATGCATGCACTACAGGAGAGGATATTAGACCAGATTTAAGAATTAAGGCTATAAAGAAGAAGTTAATCTTTTCCTCTGCAGCAGACTAAGAAGAGGGAAGCAATAAAGGGCTCGAACTACAAGACTGGTGCTGAGCAAGTCCCAGGTTTACCCAGCAAGAGGGGGAAAGCAACTGAAAAGGGAACAAGAGGTGAACTTCCTTCTGGTGCGTGCAGTTGCAAAGTGTTTGGAGTCCCCGTTGCCGCAAGGTGCTGCCTGGCTGCCGATTATTCTAATGCACTCCTCTTGTAAAAATTATGCATAATGTGAAGAAACTTTTAAAGTCACTTAATCATGTTATGACAATTTTTTAATGAAAATTTGTTTTAATATTAATAGAGACTCATATTTTCACTCTAATATGGGTAGCAGTGGCATTTGGAGCAGCCGTATCTAGCCTGCAGCCATGCTGTGCTGTGCCATGGCATAAGCTGTTCTTCAGACTACTCAATAACTTTCCCACATATAAATTTATAAAGACTTTTATAAGCTTCAATTACATTTTTAAAAGACATAAAAACCCTCTTTAAAGGTTGTTTAAGTGACACATTAGTTTAACTTTCAACTGGACTTCGTGGAGAAGGCTTTTGTTACAGCAATGCAGCCTTGGAAATGGATCCCAGTTACCCTGGCAGTTGTTGGGTGAAGAAATTCTGGACAGAGAGTCACTAAATGCTTAATGTTCTCGTCTTCTACAACAATCACAAAAAGGGTTCCAAGGGTTTTTCTCCAACAACAAAAATATATATATCATTTTTCTAAACACATTTTGGGGAAGAAAAAAAAAATTGTGCCAATACGTTATTGTACTCTGGTAAATTAAAGAGCACAAACATAAAGAGTTGGGCTCTAGCTTTCAGTTGTCCACATTTTACTCTTAACTTATTAATATGGTACTGGTCATGCTTTCGGCTTGCATCAACCAGTCCTATCCCAGACAAATCCCAAGCAGAGGAACATTCCCAAAAGGTAGCGCTGATGCAACTTGCCTGATCTTTTGGAGAGAAAGAAGGTTAATAACTTGGCTGTTGCCAAGCCTTGCCAGTTGTCCTCAGAGTCAGGGAATGAACCTGAGGTTGCTGGGTTAGAGGTAACCACGGTGTACCAAGCTGTCTCCCTCCTATGCAAGCAAATCACAGAATGTTTTAGCCTGGAGTGGACCACTAGAGGTCATCTGGTTCAAACCCCTGCTCAAGCAAGGTCACCAAATACTGGTTGCTTGTTTTCTGCCCTCCCTCCTTGCCATAACAGGACTCCTCTCTCAAAATCCATTAACTGCCTTTAAGATTTTTGGATCTGGAGTCCAGTCTTTGGGGGATGCGAAAAAAAAAAAAAACACCGTGCCAAGCACCTCACACTATTCATTCAGGAGCACAGAGACTGCATTACCCTAGAGCAAGAGAGCTACTGAGCACAAGAGATGAAATGGTTTTATTGTTATTGCCAGAAATCTTCTCCTTGTACAGTATGACTTCATATCAAAGTGAGGATGCTCTTGTGCTAACACTTCAGTCTGATGATCAGAAAATGTGGCTTCAGTGTTTAAAGCTTGGACTTGAGGCTTGCATATCATTTTTCACCCCTGGTTTTGATTGTCCCCCATCCTCCCGACAGCAGGGACTTAGCACAAATTGTAAGTACAATGAGGAACTAGCAAGTTGCAGATTTGACAGGTCATGTACTCCAGAGCTGGTAGAGCACCACTGAAGGGTTTTATTTCCACAGCAATTCTTTGCTTATCAGAAACTGAAGAAACCCAAGCATCAGTACCTAAACAATACTTTAATCTTTTTACTGATGTTAGATGAATCCAAGAGACTGTATTGCTAGGAAATTCTTCCTGTCACCCAGCCTATCTTTCTTATTCTGTCTGCTCAACCTCTGCCAATTGCTCCTAGTCATGTTTTGTTGTATTAATCCCAAACTATTCATTTTTTATTGTGAACACTCTTCAAATACATCTGGACAAAATTCACCGTTTCCTTTTCTTCCCCACCCCCTCATCCTCATGTCATGCTGTGGATATTTTATTAATTGACTTGCATCCTTCATCCCCTCCAGCTCCTTTTGCTTCCCACCCTGTTTCTCCACCAGGTCCATTCTGGAGAGTTGTCTCTGTGACCGAAGCCTCCTGGACTCACTGCTTTGAACACCAGCTGTTGCCTGCTCTGCTTGGCTGCCTGCTGACAGTCTTTCAACTTAACATGACAGTGATTTGGCTGGTAGGAGCTACTCACGAGAGAGGATCTGGAAGCAGCACAGAGAAGATGTTTTCAGTCTCTCAGGTTACTCTTGTGAGTACATAGTCCTCAAGAGGGCAGGCTAACAGCTGGCTACTGGGGCTGCCAAGTATCTTTGACACAAATTGACTTCCAGCTCATGTAGGTGAATAAGAAAGGAAAGGAAGGGGACTTGCTGGAAATAAGAGATTGATATAAATCATATCAAGGGGATTGGGCACTTCAGTCACTTATATGATCATATCATATCATGGTGGTAGGGGGACGGTTGGACTAGATGATCTTGGAGATCTTTTCCAACCTTAGTGATTCTATGACTATCTAATTCAGCAATTTACAAGGAAGACAAAGTTTAGACCAGGGTTCAAACCACAATGGTGCAGATGAACTCCTATTTGTACTTGTTCTTCTTACACCCCTTTTGATGCAAGGAGGAATGATGTGTATTGAAGACATTACCTGTCATAAAATATTATTAGATATCATGGCAGTGCCCAAAAGTACTCATATCTATACTAAGTGTGGTGAGAAACTACACCAACCACACACTATTGAGCAAAGATCTCCAGTCCATATAATCAAGGTTAAAAAGTGGCTAGAAAAGGAACTAGATTGCATAAGACCTCATGCTGAAGTGATCAAGAAAGACAACTAGCATAGTAGTATTTTGCCATCTAATCAGTACACGTTGTTAAATCAGAACAATTCCAAACTCTTAATTTAGTGCAGCCTTTTGTTTTCACTAGTTGAAACAAATAAGCACATCCAAAGCCTGCAGGTAGCTGAAAGTCATATAGTTTCCCACTTCAAAGGAACACATGATAATTTTTTTTCCCTATTTGCAAAGGAAAAAAATATTTCTTCTAAAACATGAGTTGTAAGATAGAAATGAATTAATAACAGAGCTTTGACAGAGCACTTCAACATTGCTGCCTGTGTACTACAAACCTGAAACAGCAAAAAATGGCGAATGATTCAAACTCATACTTTGAAAAGAAAGTGAAATGTTGAGTGGAGCACTGGGAAGGGAAGATGAGCATGGAGTGGTACTCAGATTATTAAAATCCTTTTTTCTCCCCTTTTCTTTTTATGCCAGGAGTTCTTCCAATATAACAGAAACAGTGAAAGTACTTGGCTGAGCAGTATTTCTCCACTGGATCCCTTTAACTGCCAGCTGCTTAAAGGCAAGAGCAAATCCAGCTTGGGGAGGCAAGTGAAGCAACAGAAGTGTGCTGGGATGGTACTCAGGAGCCAGTGGGAAAGAGCTGGACTTCAGGACTGGGTTATTACAAAGGTGGGATATAAGATGATACAAGTAGGAGGCTGAACTCTCCAGAACAATTTTTATGTCTCCAGAAAAAGAAAAAAAAAAAAAAAAAAAAGGTTAAAAGTAATATTCTGTTGCAAACTTACAGTAGGCATGGCAGTGCAAAGAGATACCAGCAAAGCAGACATGTAGCTTACATCATAAGGCGTGGTTTTATCCATACAGATCTTCTCCAACAAAACTGTCTCATCCATTCATAGGGTATGTAAGCAGTCAGACACAAACCTGCAGCTACACCTCTATGGGTAAGCTAACTGGTGCTGTGACCTATCCTTCGGCCTTGAGGCCACATGGTATGGCCTAGCCGTACAATATATTCATACAATATAACTCCTGCAGCCTCCAAAAAACACAGACAGATACAAATTGCCCTACTGGAAATGGTCCCTGGGTCAGGTTAAATTATGTGGGAGTGGCATAGCTGTCATGGGCCAAAACTGTGCCAGGGTCCATTATGATCCTTTAATAATAATAATAAAAAAATATATATATATGAAACTGGGAATGGATTCAAAACTAAGTAAAAAAGAGAGACACACTGCATTTACATACATATATATATATATATATATATACACATATACGTATATACATGCAAGAACACTCTCTGTGTATGCCTTATGCCTTATTTCTTATGTCTTATGTCTGCATGTCTTATTTCCCCCAAAACCAGTGTAAAAGGCAGGTAGAGAAAAATCTTGGCATTCAATTTAGGATTAAGGCACCTAAGTGTCTATAGATGTTTATATGTGCTTTGGGTAACTAAATACCCATTACAGTCACTAACATCATAGTAAGTACAGTCAAGAGAAGCCCAAATAGCAATTCAGCTGACTGGCTCCAAAGAGAGGGACCAGAGAAACAGGCATCTGGTGTTTTTTAAAATGTCTCTAGGAATCCAAAATATCAGAGTGAGATGGCAGATCTGATACAGCACCTGTGAGAGAGCCTTGATCTTCTGCCACTAGAGTGACAAAGTGAGTCATTATGATCAATTTTAAATGTCACCAGACACCTTTGCATGGGTAACCAAATCAAGGACCCAGGTTTCCATCAGCCATAGTAGGACACATTGTCAATATCCACGTGGTGACTACACATGCTCTTCAATAAAATATCTAAGTTTTTATGTCTTAACTCAATTTGAATTCACTCATATTGAATTTTTGGCTCACCTGCCAAATCATTCCCGTAATATTTGAGTGCTGAATAAGCTTAGAGCTATATCACAATTTTACTGCAGTTGCTTTCATCTACAAAGTGATTCGTTCATTTATGCTTTGGCTTCCTCCACCATTTAAGACAAAGAAATGTTGCTGTTGTTTTGTTTTTCTCCATTTCAGTCTATAAACAGTAGTATTATCACAAGTGCCCATTGTAATCAAGTGGAAACTGGTATCTTAACTAATTCAGAAGAGCAATTAACTAGTTGTCAAGAAAGCCCTGCCTCCCACAGTAATAAAAGCTTACTTTTGAGTTTCATATCTCCCTTGAACCATTGTTTGATTCCATAATATTGATAGTGAGCCATAATCACAGGTTTGAAACAAGTTGAACACCAAACTGAAACAGGTTTGATGATCTGAACTGACTACATGTACCTCACAGAAAGCGAGGAACAGCACAGAGAACTTGTGGATGTCCCATCCCCAGAGGTGTTCAGATCCAGACTGGATGAGGCCCTAGGCAACCTGAGTGGGTGGCATTCTTGCCCATGGCAGGGGGTAGGAACTGGGTGATCTTTGAGGTCCCTTCCAACCCAAGCCATTCTATGATTTTGTGATAAGAGACATGGCTACAACAGAATGGCAGAAAATTATCTACCAGAAAGTTTTCTTTTAATTAAATACGTCGTGAAGTTATTATATCCTCTGTACAATATGTCTGTTCATTGCATGACAGCTGGGCCCATGAAATAATAAAATGCTTATGGAACTTACAAAGAAATGAAATTAGATGCCAGAAATATTCTGCTGAAGACATGAAAAACTAACCTATTTGTGACCTCCTATCCTTTGGGAACTGTTAGGGAAATCTCTCACAATGAGTATAAAAGGAAACACTCTCAGAGCATGACTTAAAATATAATTAAATTCAAACTTTTTTCTACATTTTATCAACAGTGGAGGTGTTCTCATGATCTATGTCTACTTTATATTTCAGCAGTCAGAAAATCTTGGCAAAGTTCCCAATTCACCCACTAAACCTGACTGTGGCTAAGGCTTGGTCATCAATCTCACTTTGAACATTAATGTGTCAGTGTCCACCTTGAGCTGGATTCTCAGTACTACAAAAGCCCATTTATATCCCTCTGGTAATTTGAAGAGGGACAAAATAGAGATATACCACAATCACCATTCAAAAGTCAACTTAACACTGCCAGAACTGTCTCCAGACAGGATCAAGACTATAGATAGAAAACCGGGGTAACAAAGATAACAAGCTTGCTGAGAACCTCAGAAGAAAATCAGGTTTGGACAGGCCATGTCCAAGTTAGTAAACAAAATAAACCAAAGACTGTCCTCTGGCCTAGAGGCCAAGTTGTATTTATAATTTTTGTAGCTGTCCATACAGCTAAGTTCCCTCATCTAAACTGTGATGACTACATCCAAATTGCCACTTAGGAATGGTCCCGGTGTTGTCACTCAAATTGTGCCTGGGAATTGTCTGGGCAAGAACAAGAAGTCACACCAAAAATGGTGCCAGAGATCATGTGTACAACAGCACGAACTGTTATATGCCAGTGCTCAGGATTTTATCCTGACCTCATTTACGGCCCAGCAAAGAGTCTTGGGATTGAGTTTAGAAACAGCATCTCTCTCAATATAAAACATAGCAAGTGATTTTTTTCAAAAGACAAATGGTTACTTACAAATGAAGAGACATACGGTGAAAAACAAGGTCCCTGCCACAAACGCTGCCACCAGAAGCTTGACTGAAATTGGCACTGGCTGTGCATGAAGCCCCAAGGATGTCTGTAGAAGGGAGGAGACGACTTCCTTCTTGTCCAGTGACAGATCCATCAAGATCTTCAAGGATGGCAGAGTGAGGAAAGGGGAAGGACACTTGGAAAGGTGAGTTGGTGAAGGTCAGATGCTCAGCTCTCACTGTAAACCCACCTGGGGGGAACAAGCAGAAGTTCAGAAACAAAGACAAACCTCTTCAAGGTCTGAAGGCTTCTATGGAGAAAAAGAGATTAGCTTCACTTCACTATCACTTTGGAAGAGTGTTTGCTAAGTCAATGGCAGAGGGGAATTCAGAAAAAAAATAAAGAAATAAAAAAAGTATGTTCTGGCCAGGTCCCACCTGTCCAGCTTCCTGCTGTGACAGGACTTGTTACAGGCTCCTCTGATCCAGGTTCTGCTCTTCCAGTATCTCCTGAGTTTTTCCAAAAACCTCTTCATAAATACCATTGTCAAAAGTTATCATCCCCAAAACAGGAATACTTATAGATATTTTCTGCCCTGTTTATAAGGTAAGGGCTGCTTATCTGTGTGTGCATATGTTCAGCACCTGGCAGGATAAAGCCTTGGCTAATAAGTGTGGCTGGAGTATGTTTTCACTACTGTAACACTGACAGATACAGCAAGGAGGAATATTCATGTGGGCTAAAGCACAGAAAGCTTTTGAACACATTAATAATTTCAGGAGTGTCCAAAAATTATTGCCCCATGTACCTTAACATGTCAGCTTTGGCATGAGTGTTCATGTGTCAAATTTGGTTACTATTTGCCTATCATATTGTCAGTTGTAGCCTCTCTGAGTCAGATTTTACTATTCCTCTTGTCCTTTGATCTCACTCACCTCCTGAAGTCTTTTTCTCTGTTATGTTATTGTAGGGCAGTATAAGTTTATATATAAATATATTTAAGAGGTAATTGCAGTTGGAATGTTCTTCAAAGAGCCTTTGGGTACTTCTTCAAAGCTCAAAAGGATGCTTAGTTTACATATATTATCTTAGGCAAATTCACTGAAGGTTTAGGCTGGCCTGAGGTTGTAGCTTGGTAAAATTGTGTGTGGATGCACCATAGTTATTAGACAAATCATTGCTCTTGAACTGTTACGTCCCAAAATGAAGAAGCAACAAGTCAAAATATTAAAAAAATACTCCAAAGTCCCACTGAGAAAATAAAATCAGTGCAAAAATAAGGCCACCTTTTTCTCAAAGACATGTACAATATGTGGCTCTGACTAAATGCTGAAGAACTTACAACCTGACCATGAGCAGATCAGAAAAGCTGAAGGGTCTTGTTCAGCCCGACAACAATGGCAGCAAAGTGCACACACTAAAAAAAGCTAAGTATTATTGTGAATTGTTGTACATATCACTACAATCCTGGCTCAGGAATTTTCTCACTTCATCTGAGCTGCACAACAAGCACAGTATCTATCTTGCAGCTCCATATCACCCTCCTATGCTCCATCACCCTGCAAACAGGTAAGAGCTGTTATCTTGGCATCCCAGGTGGGAAGATGATGCAAAGAGAATGACATGTTTGAAAACTACATACTGCACTGAAATATCAGTAAAACGTATATGCAAATAACTCAAAACCTAACTCTGGATAACTTGTCTATAGCAAACATAGTAATAAGATAACTAAAGCAAAACTGGGGACAGTCCTCTTCATCATTGCATAAAACATTTTCCAGGATTCTGATGAAATCTCTATTAGTGATTGTCTGATGAAGCTAAGACCTTCTAAAAATATGAATCCAAAATGGATGCAGCCAAGGACTGTTCAAACACTGCTAAATAAGTGTAGATTGTACTCACCCTGCCCTTGGTAACAGCCAGAACAGGTCATGATTGCTGTGCAAGTGTCTATATCAAAGTTCCTGAAAGCTGTGTTGGAGATGAATAGTTGGTATCTTTTGGGAGTTTTCAGTCCTGCAGACATGCAGGTTCCACCCTGAAATGAAGAAACAAAGAGAACTGAGAAACAAATCAACACATGAATCTCCAGGTCTTAGGAGTCCATGATGCAGTAGCTGGGAGAAAAAGAGGTGACTGCACTTGATCCCCTGGTTCTGGAGCTATTTGAAGGACACTTATAACCATTTGCCTTGCAACTTGTGGCAAGTAACATCTGTTTAATTTGCTATTTACATTACGCAATAGTGTTCCTTTCAGTCCTGCCTTCTGCATACTAGGTAAGGTTAGACATCTGAAGGGAGATAGAACTGCACATTCCCTGTGAAGAAAAAATCCACCTGGAAGGCACAGCAAGCAGATTCATTTACATCCCTTTTTACTTTACTTTGTCTTGTCCATCAGGCAGGAAATTTCCATACTTTATAAAGCCAATTATCCTATTTTCGGTTCCAAGAAGAGCCTGACAGCTGAGATTCAAAATATTTTTGCATGACTGGGGATCTGTGGGAAGAATTTAAGCTGGACATGTGAAAAAGAAGACCAAAACACACAAACAATGAGAAACACAAAAATAAAACTAGATTTAACGGTGATTGGAGGCCATGACAGAGAGGATAAGTGCATATCACTGCCCATTTATCTTGGAGACAGGCTGGGAAGAAGGAAGTACTTTATGCCAGTGGGTAGCCTAGAGGCTAAAGAGCTGGTAGGAACATGTGATGCTGTTTCTGAGGCCAATAAACAGTTTTGCAGAACAGATCCCAAAGGCTGTAGCAGAATATCAAGGGAGAAATCAGCCCTGTGTGAAAATTTGGAATGAAATGGACTTTTAGAAATAGTTTGTCACTTCAAAGGAGTGGTACTATTTTTAATCTCATTAAGAAGCAGTGTCTCCATCACCTCTCTTACTTCGAGGCAAAAACACCTGGGATGATGGTCCTGGTCCTTGGGTCATCTTATTCCAAGTCACTGCTAGGTAGAAAAACCCTAGCTGCTGGTAATAAATTATTCAGAACTCTATGCTTTTTTTCTGCTTACACTTGCCTATTCTTCCACCCCAGCCCCATTTCTATCACTTTTAATGATCAGTAAGTAGAAGAAGAGTGTGAGATGGTAATTCCTCCCCTAGTGTGTGTCACCTGTCTCAGACCTTCTAGTTTTTCACAAATGGCTCTACAAATGGCTTCACAGAGGCATTAAGTTGCTTTATAAAGCAAGGGAGGAGCTGACTGAATGTCCATGAAGGTAACCCCTTGCCTGTTCTCCCATGTGCCTGGTGACAGGACGAGGGGGAATGGGCTTAAGTTGAGCCAGGGGAGTTTTAGGTTAGATGTTAGGAAGAACTTCTTCACTGAAAGGGTTGTGAGGCATTGGAACAGGCTGCCCAGGGAAGTGGTGGAGTCACCATCCCTGGAAGTCTTTAAAAGACGCTTAGATGTAGAGCTTAGGGATATGGTTTAGTGGAGGGCTGTTAGCGTTAGGTTGGAGGTTGGACTCGATGACCTTGAGGTCTCTTCCAACCTAGAAATTCTGTGATTCTGTGATTCTGTGATTTTACAGGCCCTGGATCCGGCTCTGCCACTAATATGTTAATTGATCAAAGCTCCGGTTTTGATATGTCCTGATATTTCTGGAAAACAATCTTGGTTTAAAGCACCTCTTTGAAAAACTGGAAGGGCTAGCAGAGAGAAAAATCCAATGTTCCCATTAAATTAATGTCACAAAGTTTTAATTGATATTAAAGAGACATCATTATGAAAGGGAGAATTACATAAATTAAGATGTAAATTATGACAAGGAGGCTCTTATCAAGAGATAATCAAAGATAATCACCCCCCTGGGGTGCAGCAAGAAACAAGGCACAGCTGAGTGCCTCTAAATCTCTTAACAAGTACAGCATCAGAGTCCTTCCATGTATCCTGCAAAGCAAAAACACACACATTTGTGTATGAGAGAAAGTCATTGTGTCATTGGGCCCCTGTAGGACAGGGAGGACAGGAGAGGCTTTCAGGGAGGTCCTCAGGGAAGCACTGTAGGACAGGATGCTTTCAATAGGCCCACTGCAGAGATTTCTTTCTGTAAGCTTCTGAGGAAAAGTCATTTAAAACTCTTTTTCTGCTGGTCAGAGAGCAAATTAATTTTATGAACAGCAACAGAAACCCAAGCAGGGGAAAGGGGACCTCAAAATTGCAAACAAGCATCTGTGGCCAGTTGTAACTAAAATTCCTTCATCATCTGTGTTATTAATCTATGTTACTAATCTGTTAACAACCTCATAGCACCCAAAGGACTTTGTTCAGCTGCCTAAAGAAATAAGAGAAGATCGTATTTATTGCATAAATAAAAATGTTATTTTTTGGTGGCATTTTTCATTCTTAAGTAAATAAGCAGCACTATGTGTTCCAGGTGAACCGATGATGGTATGAGAGAGCAGAGGAAACCAGATAACTAGAAAAGAAATCAAACCTATTATTGCCCTCATCATTCTCCATTCTCAAATCAGTAAACTAAATTCAGTTTTATATGGTTAAATGGTTCATGCATGTTACTGAAAATTATTTATAGGAATTATAAACAAGGAAGACCTTGTTTAAACAAAAAATGTGATTTCTCTTTAAAAAATAGTTTCTGTGAAAAATAGGGAAAAAATAATAATACTTAACTTACTAAAATCCTCCATAATTGAACCCAAGTCATATTTTGGTTTGACTTTTAAATGTCATTTTATATTTATAAAAAAAAAAGAATATACATTATAATATAAAATCTTTCAATGTTTCAAAATTCAAACAGAAAAATCAAAGACCTTGCTTCAAGTTTGTTTAAAAACTCTTTGAAACTTTCATACCATGATGAAAAATGGCTTAGAACAAAAAATGCTGATTTTTCCTGCAGAATGCAAACTCTAGTTTCTCAACAGCTGATGTTTATTCAGCTCTGTACCATCAGCTGGTAATGAATGGAGTGCCTGAAAAATGATGCAGGATCCAGCTGATCAAATGCTATTTCTCTTCTGCTGCTGCCAGCAGAAGCAACAAAATCCCTGGTTCCAGCAGGCACTGATGCTGCAAGTTTCTCTGTTTCATCACCAAATCATTGTCCCTTGCAGGTGCTGCTGCTGCAGGCATCATTTTTCCAAGCAGCAGAAGACAGCTAGAGGACTAAGTGTATAGATCAGTGCCCAAAACTCATCCTGAAGCCATTTCTTTTTCTCCCTATGCACAAATTCAAAAGTCAAACTTTACCTAAATTGCCACGGAGCATGGACTTTCAGGTTGCTTATTTGTTTCTCTAAATTTCTGTTTGAAGGGTTGTTGTGCAACTCAAGAGACACTGAGCTAGTTCCTGCAGCGCTTACCTTTTGCCCAATGTGTCCAATTAAAAAACTATTAGCTACAGATGTGTTTCCCAGGCTTTCGACGATGTCAATGCCAAAGTCTGTGCAAGCATAAATCCGGAAACTCTGGAGTATGAGGTTGCTGCTCCTGAAAATCTATATAAAAACATAATAAAGGAATAAAACCAATAATTTTGAAAGACTGTGGTTTATAACTGTGCTCTTCTTATAATATAGTAGAGAGGGTGAGAGTGCAAAACAACTGAATTTGTATTTATTATTTGAGAATCTCCCCTTAATTTCTTATTTTAGCTTTCAATTAATAATACAAAAAACTTTTACATTCTGCCAATTTGTTTTCATATTAAAATATAAAAAAACTGTATGAAATAAAATCAGAGAATTGGTAACAAACAGGGTAAAATTGCTCCAAATGTCAGGATTTTCATGACTTCAAAGAATAATAGTGTAGTGTTAATGTTTATAGCGGAAAGATGCCTTGAAAATAACCAGAGGTATTGCTTACAGTCACCTAACTGCTAGAAGACTGTTCCTAGAGCTAGCTTAGGGAAAGAAGCAGAATAAACTTGGTCATTAATGTATGCTGGGACAGTAATGTACAAAGAAATTACAAGCTAGGTGGAGAAAATCACAGGAAAAAAAAAAAAAAACTGCGAAGCATCCTTTTGTTGTATTTCTTTTCATACAAGTAACCTTTTCCAGAGAGAATATGCCACTTTAATGCACTTAAAAATTGAACATCTTCAAAGGAAGTGCCATAGGATGAGTTAAACTAGAAAAAATGCCTTACAGAGAAACACCTACAATCTCTTCAGTTTATCAAACAGGGGCTTAAAAGGGTCACAGACTCTGAGTACCAGTATGAAAATAAAATGTCAGATAATAAAGTTCTTTTTTGGCAGTGGTTACTTTTGTTTTGTTGGGGTTTTTTGTTTGTTTGTTTGTTTGCCTATTTTTATCAGATCAAGTCATAGTGATCTACAATAGCTGGAAATGAAGCTAGACAAATTCAAACAAAAAAGTGCACATTTTTAACAAGGATAGAAAAATTTCCATGCAAACCATTAACCCTATGAAGGCAGCAGATCTTTCACCAACTGCAATCTTTACAAATACCTCAGATACACTGGGAGGATTGTTTTGTCTGTATTATAGTGACAGACATACATCAGATGGTTAGAGAGTCCACTTCAGCTATCCATGATGATAATTTTTGTTCTGCACTGAAGCATAAGGATTGCTCACAAATTGTGTTTCTGGCTTCATCACCAAAACCTCCAGCTGAGGGGCATGGAGACACAGGCATGAGAGGTTTTACAGCAATTGTGGCCTATTTGCAGCCTGGAAGTCTTTATAGATATGGTACACATCTAGAGATCAAATAACATTTCCTGAACGCCACAGAGGACAGTCAAGATACAAATACCTGGGCTCCACCTTGGCTGCTCCAAGCTGTGAAGCTGTTGAACTGAACAGGGCCATTTGGGCTGTCTGGCAAATATTCTGGGTACACAAGCAATCCATGCCTGTGTAGGAAAGAAAGCAAAGGACACTGCTTCTTTACAGTGCATGTGTTCATGGCCACATTTTCCTACTTATCAATTGATATCTAAAATCTTATAACAATTCTCTGCACAAGACTTTACCCTTTATTCAAAGACTAAAACCTCGGGGACAGCAGTATTTATTTTAGGCATCTAATAATGAAGGAGATGTTACTCGATATTTGTTTTCTATTTAGGAGAAGGCACATCAGAGCGAACAACCAGCATGCTGTACCCCTGACAGGCACTTACTGCAGCGCATTCCCATCATGCTTTCAACCAGTGTTGGCTTCAGGTGAGTCCTAACTGAATCTGTATGGATTATTCCTTTCTCAACCTTGGATTCAAACAACTTTGAGTACGCTCTAAAAGTATGTGTTCCTGAATACAGTCCTTGGTCTGACCTTCTCAGAGATTTTAAATCCAGATTATTAGCCTGATTCCCCCAATACAAGTGACTCCATCCACTGATTTATAGCACAATGACATTCTTTACCATGATTTCTGTTTTAGGGAAGCACAGGCAAAAGCTGTAGTGAATAGTTGTTGCTGGGTACTACAAGAACTAGAATTACATGTAACATCGGGCATACATACAGTATGCCCGATGTTTTAGCCTGTTAGACTGCAAAGTGCTTATTTTCCATTTCAACCTACTTAATCAGAGGCTAAACTCTTAACATGGATTAATTGTGCTGCTATTCTATAAAGCATCTGGAGGTAAGAAATACCAGTGTCATATCTCTAATGTTGGCCTGTAACACATGTTAAATATCTGTTCTCTTGCATGCCGTCCTCTTCTGCTCAAAATGCCTGGCATACTTAAAAATGAGCTTTATATTCAACACAGGAGTACATGCTTCAGTGCTTTGCTGTTAAATGGCTGACGAGGAAATGTGTTAAATGTAGTACTGTAAACTATATCAGCACAGAAGAACTCAGCGAGTTAACAAATTGGGCTTGTTAAAGAAGACAAAAGGACTGTATTGAAACTACTAAGGAAACCACTCACAATCAGACCTGGAAAAATAGCCCCAACCACATCGCTGTCCATCACTGACTTTGCTCTGCTGTTGAGAATTCTGCTTAACAAGAAAGAAAGCCCTTTAAAAGATGCAAAATTGAAGAAAAAATCCTGAAAAGAGAGGAAAAGCTTTTTCTGCTCTCCACTGCAGTACCATGCGCAGCAGGAAAGTCTTTTCAACCAAAGGTCCCCAAGTACCTTGTGCAGGAATGGGCGACGTTCTCACTGAAGGATAGGAGAGGCATTTTGGATGGTCCCTCAGGGGACAGATGAAATAAATACCCATACCCAGCAGCACACACAGTGTTACCCTGCAGAGAAACATATACAGTTGTGAAAAAGATTACCACAGATTTCTGAAAATTAACATAAGTTTCAGAAGAAAAATGCAAAATGCAAATTCTGATAAGTCAGGCTGACAGAAGCTGGTACCTTGTTTCTGTATCTATGCTCTCATCCTGTTCTTGCTCCGTCCTTGGGCCAGGCTGACAAAAACCTGCTCTCAAACCAGACAGCAAGGGCTGGCCTAGCAATAGGAACTCCTAACAGAAAAATGGTATTGACGGCAAACTATACTTTTCCCTGATTTACTTCTCAGTCTGCATATTTCTCATGTCAATACAGGAAAAAGAAACATTGGCATTGAAAAAGTGACACCCTGAAAAGTAAAGACAAAGCAAAGAAATACATCTTCATGCTATGTTAGTGTCTGAACAATTAAACTTATTCAGATCTGTGATAAAACACTTGGGTTTGATTCTTTTTTACAGGTTAAGTGATTAGCCATGGGGAGATTAATTCACTGTGAATTAAAACCTCTTAATGAAGAAATTCTAGAGTTGCTTTCTTTGCAAAGAAAAATGAAGTGAACATAAGGCTTATAATTAGGAGTTTAGTTCTTGCAGAGTCTGTAGCAAGTGGGTTGTGCTGGAGGTTTTACAGTGGTCTAGGAGATTTTCTACTCCAGGGCAAATACCTGCTCTTACCTGCTTATTTTGGACAGTAGGCAAACTGACTTGTATTTGGATGTTGTCTATACAGGGATGCTTTCATGCATGCATCTGGCCATGATCCCCCTCAACTGTCTTAGATGTGTAAAATTTTGATGCTGAAGTCCAGGCTGCTAAACTTAGGCTCCCTTTCCAGGAAAAAAAGTAAGGTGTAGGCATGTCCAGAGGGCAATTCATCCTGTCTAGACTTAGATAAGATTAATTGCTCTCTGGAGGTACCTAGTTCTCTAAAGGGAGTCTAAGATGAGCTTTCTTGCAGCTATAAGAAGAGGTTGCTAAGCTCGGGACTGACGTCCAGCGACTACCATTCCTAGGTCACCGGACAGTGTTAAAACACTAATGGCTTTTTGGTCCCTGACGGTCCAAATCAAAGCTGAACCTGGTGACCCAGAGGTGAAAGCCTGCATATTCCAATTACTTTCTCCTGACCCTTCCAAGCGTGTTCCCTGCAGTCATGATCTCTGACATCTGTCAAGCAACAGAGAGATATCAATAACCAAAGCACTGCTCTCTCCATCCCCTGGTAAAGCTGCTGCTTTTTTCCAAAAGTGCAGCCAGAGAACCTTTTTCTTTAACAAAATGCTTCTGCAGTCCTGTCACATTATTTCCAGGATCTTTTACTTGTGACTCCAATCATGCATTCTGCAGATGATTCATAAGGAAAAACTGCATATTTATTCAGCCAGCTAGTGGCTGGAGGGCAGGGGTTTTAGGCAAGGAGGGAATTTTGTGTGGAAATCAATTCTTTGTGGAAGTCAGTATATTATGAATGTCCGTGCAACCAAAATTCCAGAGAGAAATTACCTCCTCGAGCATGCCAAATACCTGGAGGTATGCATCGCAAGTCAGTAAAATAAGTGGCTGACGTTTAAAGTGTCTCTTAACTGTACAACCCCGCAAATGTAAATATTTCATGAATTTGTTTTAAATGATTGGGGCTCAAAGTGTTGACCTTATAGATGACATTAAAGCTCTGGAGAGTACGTCCAGCACTGTTTCCCCAGTTTCAGAGCCTGGTAGGATGCAAGGAGTATCCCCAGTGGGCTCACTTCAACATGTACACAATTTGCAAAAGGTTTTAGAAAAGATCTCAGTAGGAATGAAATGGTGGGAAACAAACAATGCCAAACAGATGCAGCCTCACCTCTTTGGTATTGTGGAGAATGGCTGAGTTGGGTGGTGCTGGGGAACAAAATCACTTATCAACAGCATGGCCATCAGTCACTCCTCTGACATGGAAGCATGGGTTGATTTCCGCCCTGCTCATTCTTGTTAAACTGTTGCCCAGTCTTCAACATCATTGCAAGAAAGGAAAGAGAGCCTGCTGGCTGAATTTCTTAAAATCTAATTTGTATGTTGTTATGTAAGAGCACTGCATGCTGGTGCTGAGATTTAAGGGCATTGAATGTTTATGAATAGGAAGTTACTATAAAAAAAGCCTAAGACATACTGGGCCTAATATAAACGAGACAAGTTGTTGATTTTTCTGGTGTTTTTGTTGTTGTTTGGTTTGGTTGGTTTTTGCCTGCACACAAGAATAGAATGAGGGACACATGACATTTACTTCAGTGACAAAACAGCCAGTAGCAAAGAGAGGCATCTTCTGTTCCACTTGCTGATACCAGACAAGAAACCAGCCTGCTAATGAAATTGTCTTATGTCACTAAACCAGGACTTCCATACTTTATTAAAAAAAAAAAAAAAAAAAAAAAAAAAAAAAAAAAGCTAACTTTGTCATAACCATTTTGCACTTCTACTGTATAAAATTTTATCTAACAGCTTGATTCACAAATGCACTTAAGAGCTTAAGTCAAATGGAAACCTGTGGGAATTGGGTCTCTGAATGTCTTTGTAGGCTCAGGTTTGAGTGACTGCTGTGTCCCAATTTCAACACCGTTTAGGAGACCACTGATTTTCAAGGAAATTTAAGCTCTTCAGTCACCGATGCAAATTTAGGCTCCCAAGTAAATTGAGCAGATATGAAAATCTTGTTGCAGGACTCAGTGTGAAAAGTTTAACCCATCAAGTACAGAAACTGTAACACGGTCTGGACCTAAAGCGCTCTGTCTACCTTAGCTGTAATCTTTGCTTTAAAGACTGCAGCCTGTAAATTTAAAACCAATGATTGAAAGATGAAAATCTGGAGAAAACAAACAAACAGCCAATCAATCAAATAAACAAAAAACATAACACTAAAATCTAGAGGGCAAATTTCTATTCTATGTCATGGCTTGGAAGCTAGGCAGTGGAAAAATGAATCTTGCCCATTATTAGTCTTTGAACCTCCCTGTTCAGTTAAGATTATAACCACCTAAAAAGCAGTATGCAGTAGTTAGTGAGTTGTTTTACCAGATAAAAGGTGCCTAACTGTGTAACACCATGGTCCTAGTGCTGGACCAGCATCCCTTGATTTAGTGATTAACATCATACTAAGAAAAAGTCCACAGGACATGGGGGCTCTGATTGGAAAAAGGTGTAGCTTTTTCTCTTAATATCCGCATCCTTCCATGTCTTCTACTGAACATGATACTTATTGTAGAACAGTAAGTACTCCTAATAACATTTTTTTAGCTGGGTAACTTCTTTGTATTTTCCTTAGAGCCAACTCTCTCGCTGCTGCAGTGCCTCAGATAGCCCACTCCAAGAAACTGCTGACACTGAGGTATATCAGCAACCCTTCAAGGGCCATCTGCTATTCTGCCTTGAGTAAGACAGCTTTGGAGAGCAGGCTTAACCCTGATATTTGGCTGCACAGCCACAGATGCAGCTTTGGGCGTATCTACAAAGACACATGAACTGAGAGAGCTCTGCAAATGTTCTGAAAACCCACCACAGTCAGTTCACACGTACCCATAGAGATAATTGCAGCAACCCTTTGCAAAAGCTGAGCCACTGGCAATCCAGCAGACAGCTCCAGGGTAAGTCAGTGCATGATAGTACAAAACTGTGTTTAATGGAGCTGAAATTCATGTGATTCTGCCTCGTTGTTGTATTTTTAACCATATTTGATAGTCTTAAAAATGATAAATACACCCTTGAGGGAAGTGCAGGAAAGTCCTCTCCTTCTTCCTAAGTACTATTGGCTTCAGACTACCATAGGAAATGTGTTGTTCTCTTTTTCACCTTCAAATTTAGGTGCATTTTTTTCCTCCTGAAACAGAAGCCCAGGGGGCAATTGGGTCTTCACGGGCACTTAGTAATTGCTTTGGTTTCTGTGGGTTAGCAATAGAACAGGTCAGAATTATTTTTTTTAATGAAAATGTGCATTTGTCACAACTGAAACTGTGGTAAGAAAGGTCAGTTACAATGAAATTCCAGGCTTAAAATAGTTGAGAAGGAAAAGTGTTTTGAAATCACTGAAAGACATGTAGTTTTTTTGTTGTTGTTGTTTATTTGTTTCATAAAGCACTTAAAAGTGACTATTTTGAGATGTAAGTGACTTGAATAAGAACAAAAATCTATGTATGAACTAAAATAAAGCATGTCAATTTGCGAACAAAAAGATGTTCACTGAGCTCAACTTTTTGAAGGCAGAGTTGTGAGTCATTAAGCTTTTTAATTTTTCAGTGTTTTGTCACTCTTTAGAACAGTGAAACTTGCTTGCTTTTAAAATCAATGTCATTTTCATGGGAAGGGGAAAGCATTCTCCTTCTCACCCTGGAATGCAAATCTGAGACTGTGCATTAGCTCTAACTATAAATCCAGATGGACGTACATTTGATATTGCTTAAATTTATTGTGTTTATCATCAGTCCATTAAAATTGAGATTTTCAAAAAAATTTAGAATGACAGAAGGAGAAAAAAATCTAGTGAAGCTGAGCCTGAACTTTCCTTTTCCATTTTGTCTAGGCATCACTGAGTAAGAAGAATCTCACTGCAATATTGTACCGCATTCAAGTGCAGCATAATTTTTAGTAACTATAAATTTGCTAATGAATATTATCTATTTTGTAATGTGCACTTTTTTTTTTTTTATCGCATCACAAGCACAGTGTCTGACAGCTCAGCCAAGAAGCAAATGTTGTGTATGTGATCTCCCAGGTAAAGCTCCTTATTTTTCTGATAAGTTTAAAAGTATAAAAGTTTATAAGTATAAAGATAAATTTATAAGTATAAAACATATGTTATGTTTTATACCTGAATTTCTTACCTCAATGTGGTTGGAAGGAGCCCTGACATAGATCCCTGCTGGTGACAGAGTCTCAATGTTGGATAAACCATCTGTTCCAGAAAGGCCAATCACTAGGTTGTTTCTGATTCTGTTCCCCTTTCCCAGTCCTTCTCCTTAAAAATAAACAAACAAATAAATAATTATTATTACTAATAATAAAGAAAGATATGAATAGGGAAAAATATAAATATACCTGGACACACTCTACTGTGCACATCACAGAACTTTCTTGGTTTTGCAGTGCCTGCTTTGCTGGCATGGTGGACCTGGGAATTAGATTTGTGTGACTGTCCTTTGGTAAGTCACTGTCTGAAAAGCACTTAGAAATCTGTGTTAACAGAGAAGGCTGTGACATGGTCAAAGACTGCCATGGTTGATCACAGCGATGCATAGCATGGGAAGGGGAAAGCTGTGTGCTTCAGAAAGGTCAGAAGGCCACAGCAAAGATATAATAGAATTGTTCAGTTGTAAGGGATCTTCAAAGATCATCTAGTCCAACTGCTGACATTGGTGTGAACTGTATCCATGATTTGTGTCAATGATGTGACCAAGATTAGACCAGCACTGTAAATATGATAAAAAATAGTTTCAGCCACAAAGAGCCTACACTCTAATCAAATAAATACAGTCAGGCAAAAAAATACTACAATACATATTCTGCAAAGGGCAACAGAGACCACAATTCCACAATTCAATATGCAGAAAACCCAGTATGAAAAGTTATAAAGGAATATAACTGCAGACATATTTTGCCCTAAGTTTATGGAGAAATTAATAAAGGAACTATCATAAAGCACATTTTACATCTGGGAGAGAAAAGAAGAAAAAAAAATAAAAATAAAAATGAAGAGCTTCTAAGTGATTCCACCTATGGGTACACAGGCAAAATTGTATCTCCCACATCTCCATATACTGCCCCACTTATATATAAGAAAAAGTCTAAAACTGTCACAACCCTGCATAAAAGTGGAAATTCCCCATTCCTAAATGTGAAACATGAGAAGAGAAAGGAAAATCACTCAATTGATCACACAACTCAGAGACATGGGGTACTCCAGAACAGTACTGAATTGGGAAGAAATACATATACATAAATATACATAAACATATATCAATATATATATATCCTTTTACACTACACCATGAAGAAATGTACCACCCAGTGACAAATAGTGGACAGACCTATGCACAGGTCAACTCCAAAAAATGACACATCAGCACATGTCCCCCTACTCTGTTGGTGTGAAAGCAGAATACAAAGTGAATCATCTCTGTTTGGCCCACACCAGGAGCAAATAAAATCTACTTAGTTTTGTTTTATCAAAAAGAAATTATCTTCAACTATACCTGCTCTGGTACTATCCCAGATACAGATCCCTTCCCCAGTCATTAATTCCCTAAATGTAAACCGTAGCAAAACATATGAGCTCTTGTTTTGGAGAGAAGAGTAATTACTTTTAGCTTTCCTCACAGTTTTTTGAGCCTTTCTCCATTTTTGGAATAGTATCCATTTAGGAAATATTTCCTTTCCAGGTTATATTTACTACAAATAATGCCACTACCAGAGCATAAGCAGGGTCCTAAAGCAGTCCTTTTGACAGCCATATGGGTTTGTGAGATGGCAAAAAGGATCTTGGCTTCCAAGCTGAGACCTGGTATGTCAATTAATTCTAAGCCCAGAGCGACTTTTTATGACTGTCTTGCAAAACCCCTGAAAATACGGGTTTTAGATGAAATCATTGAGGGATTCTGGAGCTGCAAACAGCCAGCTATAATAAATATTCCTTCACAGGCAACAAAATGATATATAAATTCATCCATCAGACCCTCTGGAGCTGCTGACAGTGAAGCCATTAAAGACATCTTGGGGTAAGGTGTATTCAGGCTGAAACTTCAAAGGAAATGTTCAGCTCAGCCCAGAGTCCTTTAAGCCAGAAGCATGTCCTAGCACAAGTGAGCCAAGGTGTCCCAGCAGGACGGAGATCTTGTTCTGCTTCCCCACAGCCATAAGGACTCTGTGTCTCACCTTTGGCAAGTCATCGCATCTCTCTGGGCCAGCTCTCTTCATCTGCAAGATGTGTACAGTCGCTCTTCTCTTATTGGTCTCCTCTGTTTAATTTGTAATTTATCACATCCTATTATGTTTATATCCAAAACTTAGCATAGGAACTCTCTGTGTGAGGGGAACTGAAGGCTTTTTTTATCTCTGTTTATCTTAAAATTGGTCATTTCTTATCCTACCTCTGATGGAGACAAAAATCAAGCTTTATCTTTAGGTATTCAGGCAACATGAGATCCCAGCAGAAGATGCTGCAAGTCAGTCTCCTGATGGTTAGTTAGGAGAAATATTTTGTTGTTTAACAGTTTTGTTGCTCCAAGCTCCAATTTATTTAAGAGCTAAATCCTCTGCTTAACTTTTAACATATGCTTTCACTCCATTATCTTCAATGTCAAATGACTGAAGTTAAAGGTAAGTATGCTTTTAAATGCCTCACTGAACTGGGGTCTTAAATATTGCATAATGGTGCTCTTCTACAGAGAGATAAATCAATTCCCTAAAAACAAATATCCTTCTAGTTGTACACTGTGGGGAAAAAAAAAAAAAAAAAAAAAAAAAAAAAAATGATCCAAGTGAAGACTGACCTGAAGAAATAGAGAGTATATGTATGGACAAACAGAAATAACTGATAGGAGTTGCATGAGGAATACTGAGAGCTTTATTCCAGATTCCCTTATACCAGGAAATGTGGAAGATGTGATTAAAGTCATCAGGGTGCAGTTAAGGATCCTTTTCTCCAAAGACATTTTCATGCAAATGATCATCAGCACATGTTGCTGTTACATGTTGGATAGATATTTTCCTGCCGCACTTACCCAGTAGAAGCCCATGGCCTGAAATGTTATAGAAGACATTACTGTCCACACTGAGGTTTGAGATCCCGGCCAGATGGAGTCCTTGGCCAAAGGAGTCCAAAACAGAGCAGCCATGTATGTAAGAGTCTGGAAAGAAAATAGTACTGTGAGCAAAAAGCATATTGCATTTTGAAGGGTGGGAGAATTTTCTATTAGCTCCTCATCCTTTGATGCTGTGCAGTTAATGCTTTTCACTGCCATAAGACTGACCAGTTGTAACTGGCTACCCTTGCTCATCTTTGCAGGTCTTTGCCAACAGGTAGGCATCGCTGAGATGACCACAGCGGAGAAGAGGGGCCCTGAGTGTAGAAATGGGTTATTTGAGGCATCCATTATTATGAGGCAGGAAGAGATTCAAGTGAAAGGATACAGCAGTATCCTATGAGTGAGCTATGTTATGAGCTCAGGAAATTGGGTGATTTAATTGACTGAGTTGGGCCTGAAGGAAATGAGGAACATCTCAGAAGGGCAGCGAGTACAGATCAGGTATCTTGTAAAACTTGTCTAGCCAGGCATGGTGACCTGCCCACTGGATTCCAGGATCATCTCCAGGGCTGCTTTTGACCACCAGGAAGCCTAGATCCTCACACAGTGATGAATCAGGCATAGGGAAGGCAAAGTTGTGGGTTAACTGAAGGGGAAAGTCCAATCTAGAACCCTTAAAACATTTGAGCTGACCTAACTTGCTCCCATCACCACCAGTCTTCAGAGACCTCATTGCCACTTCCACAGAGATGAATTTTGTGCTTACCTAAGAACCAGTCAAAACAACTAAGTACATTCCTTAACTTTCAGGTCATATAATTACATTTTGGCTTATGCTCCTGAACATCCCTGAGACAGCTTTGGGCTTCATTGTGGTATATTAGGGCTTTCAATTCCAGAGTTGGAAGTGGCACACTGACTAGAGAAAAGGAGATGGAGGGGAGGCCTCATGGTGGCCTGCAGCTCCCTCACGAGGGGAGCGGAGGGGCAGGCGCTGAGCTCTGCTCTCTGGGGACAGTGACAGGACCCGAGGGAACGGCATGGAGCTGGGACAGGGCAGGGTCAGGCTGGGTGTGAGGGACAGGCTCCCCAGGGACGTGGTCACAGCACCAAGCCTGGCAGAGTTCAAAAAGCATTTCGACAACTCTCTCAGACATAGGGTCTGGTTTTGGGTCATGCTGGGCAGACCCATCTTTGGGCAGGAAAAGCTAGATAATGTGAGCTCATTTGGGCCCGTCTCCAGAGCAGCTGCCTCACCTGCCATCTGTGCATCACCAGCAACTGTCAGAGCACTGTGGTGCTGCCCAAACGTTTGGCCCATGTGGTGGAATTGGACCCCCTCCACCTGCAGCCGACTTGACTCTCCCTGGAAAGCTTCCACAATGACAATGGCCCCCAGGTCCCGGGACCCCAGCTGCCTCTCAGTTCGCTTGTACAGACAGCTGCAGTCACCTGGAATACAAGGCGGCAGGAGGTATCAGCATGACATCTTTGTGGTGACCATGACCTTCAAGCCACGTCATGAGACCCACCACACCAACTCAGTGAACTCCTGTCTCCAGCAGCAACCTTAAACACATGCCCAAAGACAATCTGCCACAGGCGAGCAGGTTTGATACTCCTCCTGAGTACTTTCACAATTTCTTCCCTTAGAGTGTGGACTTTTTTGATATTTTTTTTTATTAAAACCAGCAGGAAGCTGTGGCAGTTATATGCTTTGGAAAGGTCCTTGTGTTCAATTTTAAATAGGCCTATGCACAGGGATGATGTATTTGACATTGATTTACCTTGGGTGAGGTTCTTGAAAAGAGGATTGGGCACGGCTATACTGAACTAAGCTGAAATGAGAACATTTTGAAATTTCTTTAAAACTCTCTCTCTCCTGACTGTCCCTGCAGATGGGTGAGGAAACATTACTTCCCACAGTCTGAAGGCAAGGAGAGGAAACCATAGGGCTGGGAATGAATCAACATTCATCAAATGTGTCCTTTCACAGGTCTGTGCTTAGGACATTTTGGTACAAGGGGATTCAGACTTGAAAATATAACTTGGGTCTGCTTACAGTCAGTAATACTCATTTTTTTCTTTTAAAGAAAGTAAATTAACCACTAAAAAATAAAAATAAAAAATAAAATCACTGCCTCCTCATCTTCTGGTGACTCCACTGAGAAATCCTCCTATACATTAATGCAAATAAAAACCTCAAACAGCTCAAACAGTTAGCACATTTCAGAGACTATATTTATGAGTTCCACACAAAATGGACCATAAATCCATGAGTAATATAAGCAGTTGGCTGCTGGATATCAAATGAAGTCTTGTGTCACAGTCTGAATGCCCAAGGCATTTTATTTTTAAAGGAAGACTTATACCTGGGTTGCCAGATAACCTAACTCTCCTTAAATTATAATCACTGTGTCTGACTCCATTTCCTCACCTGCTGGTGTAAATCAGGAAGCCATTCGTCAAACTTCATTGTGTTTCACAAATGTAAAACCAAAGGAGAATTGAGATGCCAATTGTTTCACCACTGCTACTAAATGCTACAAGAAATCATCACCTGGTTTTGTTTTTTGGTATCCCTAAGCACTAAACTACATCTTAATATTTTATACCAATGAGTACAACAAGCATCAGGCTGCTTTGTTTTTCCTTCTTCTTAAAGTGACTAAATAGTAAACACAATTAAAAATTTAATATATTATGTACACTGAAATATGTGTTCAGAAGATACTTTCTTTTCTACACCCTTAGGCTCAGGCAAAACTAAGGGGTCTTTCCCAAGGTGGCTTGAAACAACAATGTGAAAATATTACATCTGAGATATTACAATGAAATGCACTTCAACTCCCAAGACTTCATACTTCAATGTCAAATAATGTTTGGAAAGATAAAATTGATTTCCTGGCACTGGTACGTCTCAAAGTTACCCTATTAAGAAATATTTCTAATACACAGTGATACCACGATGTGGTTTTAACAAAGCAGTTCTACTCCCCAGTATGCTTCTGTTACAAAAGACCTCCTCACCTCTTGCAACACCTGCTTTTGCACACTCTCTGAGGTGGGCCCTCCTCTCCCTTGTGACATTCCCTTGAACAACAACCCTTCTGCTAATCAGTGCCACCACAGCAGTCAAAGGCAGGCTCTGCCCATTCACCCTTTCCTCTCCAACGTTGTGGGAGTACCTACAGAAAGACATAAAGAAGGCACAAAAGCATCTGCAGCTAACAGAGAGCAGGAATGATGTTTACTGTAAGCTGAAGTATGAACCCAGCCATCCAAATTCGGAGCTGGTATCAGTCATCTTCTCACAGTTGACAGTGGCTTATCTAATGCATCTATGTATATGGACTATATATATTTTTCCTTTGCTGATGTTATTTTCACCTTGTCTATCATGTTCACAAATTCTCCTTAGATTATGTATGTTTACACCAAAATATTTCAGTATTTGAATTTCCTTCGTCTTCCCAAAACACACTGTGGCGACAAACATAAGTATTTTCTTCATCAAACCCCACATATTTCTAGCAAGAAATTGTACTATTGGCTTTCACGAGTATCAGAGTTAGGCTGCCTCCCAAACAGAGAAGATGCTTCAGCACTGGTTATGATGTAAGAAGTACAGAGAAGGGCGACGAAGCTGGTGAGGGGCCTGGAGAATAAGTCCTACGAGGAGCGGCTGAGGGAGCTGGGCTTGTTCAGCCTGGAGAAAAGGAGGCTCAGGGGTGACCTTATCGCTCTCTACAGGTACCTTAAAGGAGGCTGTAGAGAGGTGGGGGTTGGTCTATTCTCCCACGTGCCTGGTGACAGGATGAGGGGGAATGGGCTTAAGTTGCGCCAGGGGAGGTTTAGGTTGGATGTTAGGAAGAACTTCTTTACCGAAAGGGTTGTGAGGCATTGGAACAGGCTGCCCAGGGAAGTGGTGGAGTCACCATCCCTGGAAGTCTTTAAAAGACGTTTAGATGTAGAGCTTAGTGATATGGTTTAGTGGGGACTGTTAGCGTTAGGTCAGAGGTTGGACTCGATGATCTTGAGGTCTCTTCCAACCTAGAAATTCTGTGATTCTGTGATTCTGTGAAGTATAGTTTGGCTAAAGTCTCCATGCACAGAAAACAAAGAGAGCACAAACAGCCAAGATAATGTTCAGCGGAAACCCGAAGCAGTATTTCCATACTGAAGTAATTCACTTTGAATGTTTTGTTAATTAACTTAAACAATTCAGTAAAGAGAGAAGGTTTGTTTTTTTTTTTTTTTTTTTTTTTTTTAATTATTTTTAACAGAATCAGACACTTTTGGGAAAAAATGCACTTACTCAAGAAAATAACTTTACAGGAAAAATTCTTAGTCAACCCCACACTAAGGCCTCTACTGGCCATCAGTGTTTTCTGCTTCAAAGGTTTCTGAGTTCATGGTTATAATACAGGATTTAAACACAGTCAGAGGCATTCAGGATTGAACACCCACTAGCTTTAGGGGGAGAGAGAAACCAAAATATCTCTGACCACCTTTTTTAAAAGGATTTATATAGCTATTATATCCCACAGGAAACTGCAATTCCTCATCTCGACCAAATTTTCTCCTGTTTTCGCTCTCTGCTATAGAAATCCCCTGGGCCCTGGAAAGGATACCTGAGGGGTGATCTGAGGTAGATCACAGTGTTGTTTACAGATTCAATAATGGCCATTTCTTCTTGCTGCTGTACATCTCCAAGGCCCGTCCTTCCTACAATGATTTCATCACCAGGATGCCAGTCAACATGTTCCTGGAGTACTAATCGCGTGTCGTTAGCAAGAGCTGATGATTTCAACTGTGTGAAAGCTACTTTGGGCATCCAGCCTGAAAGGAAAAAAAAAAAAAAAGTTTAAAAAAAGTCAACAGACACCAAAAAAAGAGCAGAAAACAAGCAGGAAACACTGCCTCACTTCGATCATCTCATAGTCATTCATTTCTCTTCACTAATGTGTAGGAGAGAAGGGATTGCTCCTACAAAAGGTGATTTGTGCACATCTGTTTGGATCAGAAGTTGCACTTAACATCTTCATTTCATTTCTTCTGTCTTTATTGTTCCCAAACAGCTGAAAAATATTCTAGAAAGGAGTTCGTTCAAAAGGTAGTGGGGGCTGAGGTTTGGATTCATTCCCCCAGACTGACTTCCCTGTGTGAGAAACACCTTCTTCCTAAGCATCTTTATAACGAACAGAGAAAAACACTCTCTGCAGGGACCATTATCCTTCACTGAGTACAAAAAAAGTACTTTTAATTATCATATTCCCCAATCAAATATCCAAAATGAGACACAATGAATCTAGGCCTACAAGAAACTTGCATTCAGAAAAATATACGCTTCTATTAGTAACTTTTTAATGACATAGGGACAGAAAAACATCACTACTTTTAAAAAACTTTAGTAACACCAGGTCATTTTCACACTGCCTCCAAACCAAGGGGTCATTCTTTGAGATCTTAGCTTAAGTGCTTACCAGATCATGCAATTAAACCAATTAGATGCAAAATCAAACACAAGACTAAAATGTCTAGCATGCAACCAGCCTCTTTTCAAAGAGTTGACAAAAAAAAAAAAAAAAGTTGATTGTCCTTTTTTACTGCTTGATTTGTATGGTAGAGACTGGACATGTGATTGGGTCAGCATGAAATTATGCGATGGTGGAAACAGGATTCTGCAGATGCCTAGAAGTGTATCTCAGCCTGTTTCCAGAGCTGAAAACACAAAGACTTTCACGGAAAAAGCCTCCTCCATGGGTGGTGTTTCTCAAGGTGTCTGCCTCAGTTGCATCTGGGTAAGGAAGAACAAAATCTAGAGGTTCCAAGGAAGGGAATGATAATACCTAGCACAAAAACTGTTGGACTTCATGCCTTTTTAAATACAAAGCAACCAGTGTGAATACATGATTTTCATGTATTCACAATACATGTGAATACATCTGTTGGGATGACAGCAGGGTAAAGAAGATCCCCCTACATCAGCCACCACTGCAAGGCATTAGCAAGGTTACAACTGCATATTCCCAAATACCCTCCTGCTTGTTGGACATACTACCAAGGCTGCGTGCAATGAGCCCCAGTCCCAGCAAACTTCATGACATTTCACTCTCCCTTCTTTGCTTCATGAAGCTTGCTTTAACTCTTGACATCCCCTTTTGCCTAACAGGCTTTGGAACAGATTGTTCCAGAAAGATCCGACACACTGAACACCATCAGGGGAGGGAGCATGTGCCTCACACACCTTCTTTTAGTATATTTTTCCTTCCCTCCTTTGCAATAGATCATAATTTACCTTTAGCCCACAGCAAGTTACTGTCCTCCTCAGTTGTACTGTAGAAAAGTAATAACACCAGAAATCACTGAGGGTAGAGGTTGCGTCCAATAAATCATTTTCAAATTATTTTAAGCAAGCTTCTCTCTCTATTTCCTGTTTCACTTTCTGGTTGCTTATACTCTAGTGTCCCAATTCTTCTTTCCTTAATGAAGGTGAAGATAAGGAGTAGCACCCCCAAGTCAATGAATTCACAGCAGAATGAGAGAAGAAAGAATCGAGTCTTGATACTCTGTCATCCTGAAGCATATTTGAACACCTGTTCTGTGTGTAGATGAGATGATGAACATCTAAACCCAGATGAGATACCTCTGGTTGATTAACTTTTCTTTTTCTTAAAGCAGAATTGAAATTTCTTCACTTAGAGCTTAGCAAATCCTTGAGACATCCCTCACCTAATGTGCTTTAGTTCATATCATAGAATTGTTCTGGAATGCATGATATGGTTTTCCTTCAAATTAAACTAAAACAGAAGCTACAATCCAGTAGAACATATAATACACTCCAGTCTTAGACCTTCCCTATCTGTACATCCAGGTTTCCTTTTTAGAGAAGGGTGGTGCATTCCCTGAAGCATCCCAAGATGCAGATTCTGATTTTTGGCATATGAAAATTTGGGCCAGAATTACTTATTGGGTAGGCAAGGTTATAGGCAATGTTGCAAGCAGAAGAATCATTGGCTGTGTTTCAGCTGGCTCAGTGTTTGCACCAAGAAGAGAGGAATCAATACAGGGAGCATTTATGGGAGCACACAGAGACACAGACTGCTCCAGAAATGCATTCAGCCCACCCCAGTGTGGGTGGCAGAAGTAGCAGGAATGAATCACCCTTTCAAGGTGCTCATCTCCTTCCAGTTCAGAGCTGATGTGATACAAAGAGTGGGAGGATACTGGTGCAAAGGGAAGAGATAGGACATTTGAAGTAGTGAGAGAGCCTTCTTGATGACCCTTTCTGGTTGTCTTGAGGCAAGTACTGACAGCTTCATTTCATCTTCCCCTCATTGAACATCCTGGGATGGTAAGTACTGTTCATGTATTAAATTAAGACTTTCCTTAGAAGAGGCCTACAAATCAATAATGCTGAAATATCAAGTATTTAGTACATTTTTAAGAATAACCTCGTGCTTGTATGCAATCGTCATCTGAGACAGAAAGGAATATCAGAGAGAACACAGAAGTGGCCATCCCATCCTTCTCAGAAAGTCCTAACAATTCCTTGAGGGGAAGCAAGAGAGGGCAGTAGAGAGCAGTCATTAATTCAAGGAGAGCTGCACACTGTTGGAGGAATCCCTTTCCATCAGCATCCTGCAACTTTATGCCAGTACAAACGGAATGCAACTTGCTAAGAACCAAAAGGTAGCACATTTTGTCCCCTCTGCACAAAGAATGACACCTTGTATGTCTCCCTCTTCAACAACCACAGCTGACTCAAAAAAAAAAAAATCCTCTTGATATCTGCCTACATGCATTCTTTTACTAGCAGCAATCTCATCATCATTATTCATTTACCTTCTTTCATTGAGTGAACCTCATGAATTTTTAGGACTCCCATAAAAACGAACAACTGACAGCAGCCATCTGCATGTTGAGCAGCATAGAGTTTTTCTCCAGTGCTGGACATTTTGCTCGTAATACCAATTCATGTGCATGCGTTAGTGTGTGTGTTTGTGTGCATCTGTGTCCAGGCACACAACTGCCTCCCATTGTGTACATCTGTCACATACATACTACAGCAATCATTACAAAAACACTGCTGGGCAACAACTCTTATCATTAAGAGGTGCAAATCACCGTTTTGCATTCAAAATAAGCTGTATTGGAACAGGCCTGGTTAAGGCTTTTTTCCACTTCCAGGTTCAGAAACAAAATTTGTTATGGAAAATATCTCCAAGTATTCCTATTCTAAAAGAAGAGTATTAAAACTTCTCCTCCTGACCTCCCCCCCCCCACCCCCCCCTTTTTATTTACATTTACCTCTTATTGAGCTCTCAGCCTCCTTCTCTGTCTCCCATTCCAGTTTTACCTTTTTTCCCAGCTGTTTTGCTGGGATGAGGTATTTTTGTCTTTATATGTAAGATTTCTTACTTCCAATTTTCAACGCTTATAGTACATTTTATTAGGAAAAAATATATATGTTTGTATTTTTTTTTTTTTTAATGGCAGTTTGAATGTCTGATTATCCTCTAGCTGCTGTTCCAGAAAGACATAGATAGGTCTGATGCAGGTTCTATGCTGGGTCTCAGCAAGTACCAATATGCACTCTTTAAATGAATCAGGGAATTTAGGAATCTATTTAAGTCTGAATAGTGACTAAAGAAACTCCACAGGTCAGCCAGCATCTTGTTCTGTTTCACTCAGGAGCTCTTCTAATTCATCTCTGGTGGGAGCAGGATTGTTCCCTTTATGTCTGGATCTCCAAACCTTCCATAGCTGCCAAATCCACAAGGATCTGGAAATCACACAGCAGTCACCAGTCACAGCAGACAGCCAAATCAAATTGCTCCTGCTTCTTGAAGAAGTTGCCAGGCTCCTGTTCACCTACAAGAGGTGGGCTGACTGGTTAGGGTTCACCACTGGTTGGAGGTGGTTCTGCATCCACCTTCTACACAGGCAGGAGAAATGTGCTGATGAACATCTCAGGAGGGCATGATCTCCATCCTGGAGTCAACCCTTGATTCCCAGAGGTCTTCAGCAGCTTTTCTCCTTCAAACAACCAATGGACTCTCTCTACAAAGATCATGTATAGCTAAAAGAGGATCCCCAGAATGATAACCCCTTTCACTGAATTCAGCCTGCAGGGTAGGGTCACCCTTTGGAGGCCCAGAACCTTCTGTCTTGTTTCCCTTTGAAAATAAACTTGATTTCAAGAAAAAAAAAAAAAAAAAAAAAAAAAAAAAAAAAAAAAAAAAAAAAAAAAACTTGCAGGTAAAGAAAATGACCCTCAGTGACTGGAACTGGGTTGTGCAACAGGTAAATAAATGACTTGTTTCAGGGTGGAAGGTTTAAAAGACCAACAGTCATGGCATATTTAAGTAATTTCTTCCCTCCAAAAGCACTGCAAGCAGAAACACTCAAAAGTGCTGAAAAATAGATGAATCTGTATCACTCCTTAATTATTGAACTCATTTTTAATAATTAACTGAGCTCAGATTGGAAGAAAACACATCTTGAGATCTAAAGCAGGACAGCCTTCATGCTAAGGGGACAGGACAGACCCTTTAGAAACAAAATGCTATTGCAGGCAAAGGAGGAAACGAACATTTTACCAAGTGACTTGATGGAAACACACTTAAATGCTGAGCAGAACCAAGTTATCAAATGGCAACCCAAAAACGAGAGTGACTTGAAAACAAATTCCAAAGTCAAAATTAATCACAATTTGTAGCATAAAGAACATCGTGGCTCCAGGACTCCGGTTAATGCTTCCTGTCAGAAGCATAATGTGGACATGCAGTCAAGTATAGGCTCAGTATCATTATTAAGAATAAGAACAAGGTAATTCTGTTGTGTGTAATGATGTTGTCTTTTCTATGTCGAGTATAGAAAAAGAAAAATGCTATCAATATAATTTCTTACAGTCCCTCAATAAAACATTGTATAAATCCATGTAGGATGCCATATGACATCACTAACTGATTTTTCTTACTTCTAAGAGCTTCAAACAGAGATAAGAATTTGGGCTGTACAGAAATGTCTCAAAATCCCATCAAATCTTCACAAACACAGCAAGGTATGTCTGAGCATACTTATCTCTAGGGTTACAAGAAAGTCTGTCTACAGTCTAAGATTTTTTGGAAAAGGTGCTGTCACCTAGCATAAGATACCCAGGGAACCTCCTGTCCAATCCTCACAGCAACCAGTGTGAGGAACAACCAGAATTACGCAGAGCTGGAGAGTCTGGATTACAAACAGCAGCGTAGGTAGAAAGCAGACTCTTAAAATGACTTTAAATACAAGACTGACTCCATCCCTAAGCCTGCCACAGGACCATTGGTCTTTCTCCCAGAAGCTGTTTAAATGATTCAAACAATCATCCTCTTCTAGATGCATTGCATGGGACTGCAAGCTTTGAACCCTTCTCTGAGTACACAGGGCCAGAATCCTGCTACATCTCTCCACTCCTATTTACCATAAATTAATTAACTCAGGTTATGAACGTAGACTTGGTTTGCAGTGTTGACAGACTATAAAGCTCTTTACACCTTTTGACGGTTTCCTGGAGCTTTAAAGTTGAGGTAATGAGATCTCTTTATACCACAAAAGGAATTTATAAGAACTGCAGGGCTCAGACACACAATCTACTTACCGTTACTATACAAGTTATTCTGCAGATAATCTGTCAATCTGTTGCAGCTACATTGTAAATCTTTAGTGTAAATGAGAATAAGATCTTTCAATTCCCATGAACAAAGCAAAAAGAAACAAGCAGTTTACATTTCCCCCAAACAAAGGAATGTTGCAAGAGACAGAGTCAAAAATGTAATTCAATGTATTACAGTGATGATAAAAAATAAAAAATAGAAAAGGCAAAAACAGAAAACAAAACAAAACAAAACAAAAACACAATATAGTCTCTGGTAATAAAAAGCAACACAATTTACTGCAGCATTTCAGGTGTCAGATGGCCTAAGGAATCCAGCTTTCTCTCCACTGTCATATTCCCTTATTATTAACTTTTCTTTATCCAGATTGAACTGCCCATTCAAATTTAGCTTGTCTATTCCAAAAATTTCCAAATGTCAAAGTGATAAATGGCAATACAGCCATGGGAAATGGCTGCTTAAAAAAAAAAAAAAAAAAAAAAAAAAATTAAGATCCAGGACAGAGACTTTCTGATGCTGCTAATTCATAGTTAATAAAATAAATAAATAAATAAAATCAATTTAAAAACTACCTTAAGTTAAAAGTAATAGGATAATAGGATACCTTTTCCAGAAAGCCTTCCTGCCTTCCTGGTCTGTGTTTCTACAGCCCCTTTTGGTCTAATAGACCTCAAAGCTCTGGATCCTTAAGTTAAGGACAAGGAGAAATTGTGTCATGACATGAACTTGGATTTGGTATAATAGAATAGAATAGAACAGAACAGAACAGAACAGAACAGTAGTTCAGTTGGAAGGGACCTGTCTTCGAGTCCAACTGTCAACCTCCTCAGGGCTAGCTAGAAGTTAAAGCATTTTCTTTTAAAACGTGCCACTTGCATGATCTCTAGCACTGGTTAGTCCAGTCATTGACCATAAAGTGGAGAGAATCAGAAAATGAAGAATAAGAGCTGCTTCCCTCCAGTTTCTTATTTACTTTAAAACATCCACCTGAACCATGAGCCCTCAGACGAGTTCTCTAGCACACATTCTCCACTTGAATGTCATCACCTTACTTTTGCCCTCCCCTAATTCCAGTCCAAGGTATACTCTCTAAGCATATGCACAACATTTCGAGCTGGTTTTGCAGTGAGAGTAGTCTGTTGTATTTTGTGTGTTTGTGTGCGTTCACGCTAGGCAGCTTCAAACGACAGGGATCACCTGTCTTCCACAGAAGAAAACTTCTGCAGAAATTCTACTTTTGGAATCATTAGACTGTTTTTGCTCTTTGTATTAATATCACTTTGGGGTTTTAGGGTTTTGATTTTTACTCTGTAAAAACACTACCTTTCACTAATGTGGAAATGTTGATATGAATCAGATATAGCATTAAAAACGGTACTGTGAAAGTCCAAATGAAAGCAAAATACTACAATTAAACACTTTTTCTTTTTCACAGTGGGGAGAAAAATCTGACATCATCTGAAAGAGAAGACAAAGTAAATCATTTTGATTTTCTTCAGTAGGAAATATCCTTGAAAAATGACCTAATCCTGCTAAATGTCTTCCCTTTTGTGAAACCAGTTTTCACCTTAAAACAGTTCCACCTAAGTATTCTTGAAGAGCACCCTCAAGAAAGCAAGGAGCATCTTACTGAGACCAGGAAGGGCTATGTGATCAAACAGGTCCACAAAAACTCTACGGAAACAGCTCACATCCAAAGGTGCCATGAAGGAAATCCTCTTTAAACTGACACCAGGAACAAAACGCTTCCAATGTGGCAGCCAACTACTGCATATTCTCCTAGAGAGCTGCACGCAGCTGTTAACATTTTGCATTATTGCCAGTTAATCTTTTGCCAGCAGGAGCGGTTACGCGGGGTGGCATGATTGCTTCAATGCTAAAATCACTTTGCTACACCCCTGACACATGATGGAAGGGAATGAGACAAGCAGGAAAAGCAAAGATGAACTCAAAAGGAGGACTCTGCCTTGCTCAGCCTGCAGCACAGTGAAAACTCAGATCTGGGACCAAGTTTCTCAGCCTGCCAATGTTTGCAGGCTTTCTCCTGTCTTTGGTAGGAATTCAAATTTTTGTTGTTAGCTTCTCTCCCTCCACCCAGTCTCCTGGTTGAAGTTGGAGCCAGAGTTGCAGGGCATGTTTCAATGTTATATTCAAAGGTTTAAAAGACAACTATTTGATCATACAGACTTTGTGTTTGTAGTAACCTACAGACCTTCCCTCTCTGCAAAGAAACACAAGCTACATATTAGCTACACTCCGTCATTGACCATCTCCCCATGCCCTTTACATCCCATCAATTGTTTCCCTCATTAAGATAAGCACCAAAATATGGAGTGAGTGGTTTAAGTTTAAATCAAAGATGATCAATGTGTTTCTGCTAGAAAGAAGGGCAAGCTATGAAAGACACAGCATCTCTCCCTGAGCTCAGCTTTACACGATCTGTTTTGTGTTTTTTTTTCTCCCCATCTGCTAGGTCTTTAAAATCTAATGGTCATCTTACATTTGTGAATAAGAAAGTGAAGGCACAAGTCATTGTACATTAGTTACTCCATGGGAAGTGCCTAAGTGCAGTCTCTTACCCCCAGTGAACACAAGGGGATCCAAGGCAGCTTAGCCTTCTGTTCAGGAGCCATCTGCTTTAATGCATCATGTTCAAGTCAAGGTCTTGAAAGGAAAAATGCTATTGCAGAAGGCAAAAAGCCTCCTGCAACCACACAAAACAACTAACTTGTAAAGAAAACTAACCCGTGGAAGTGACCCCAGAGAGGGAAAGGGGATTTGAATTTATGGTGTGCAAATCAGTGATTTCAGTTAGTAGGAAATAATGAAATAATTTCAATATACAAATGTTTCAGTAAGGTAAAAAAGTACGTCTTATCTCTAGAAGATCTCTGCACCCTATCTTGAATCCCTCCGCTAAGATTTTTTTTCCCTCTGGGAAGTTTTCTTTCTCAAATGTGAGTAAAGCAGAACAAATTCTCTCATGTTGTCTATGATCTCTTAATCTCAAACTCAGCACAGATACATGACACTGCTTAATGGAGGAAAAGCAAGAAGCATTTGATTAAATGGCTGCTCTCTTGAGGAATGCACAAGCTCTGTACAGCACAGCACACAGCTCACAAATATTTTGTGGTTTATTATTGATTAAATGTGATAAAAATGAATAATGGGTTCAACTGATAAAAACACTTTTTGCCCAAGTTAACCCTGAAAATGTTTAAGATTTCTTTGGTTTCAAGGAAGTCTGGAATTTAAGAAGTGCAGAATTGCCTACTGTCATCTTCCACCATCAGCATCCACTTGCAAATATTTCACGTGCAGGGGTGATCTTTGAAGCAGGACTATCTGTGACATTAGGGGACTGAAATGATCACTGACACCCCTGTTGTAATTATGTTGATTAGAAACAGGCATGGTATTAAATGAAAAAGTCTCTGGGCATCATTTTTCTTTACCCCTCAGCTTTCAGGCTTTGGACAAAGTGTATGTAGCACATTATTAAATCCAAATCATAGCATCGTCCATCTAATTGGACAGGCAGGCATTACTAGTCAAAATGCAGGTATCAGGCTCATATGTTCATGTCTCAGATCATCACAGTGTTGGTACCAACAAGGTTTCAGGTAAAAATACAGGAAAAGTGCTGCTCTTTGTTTGAGCTGAGGCACAGTTTGCTTCAACAAGACACAACAGAATAATGACTTCATGGACACAGGACTGCTAAAATATAGAGCAGAACGGGAAAGGCCTTTAACATTTTTCCATCCATAAGAGTGTTGTGCCCACAAAATCAGGGTATTATAAAGGTTGGGTGTCCTGGGCCACTGATGCAGCACCTCCAGGTACGCAGTATCCACATATTGTCCCTGCCCACTGCTCAGCATCTGCCAGTGCCTCCAACCCAATTTCCCTGGAAAGGACAAAGGCACAAGAACAGCCAATGCCACCATGCTAACCCTCTCTCCTGAAGTTTGTCAGGAGAGTTTCTTGGGGAATAAAGTGTGAACAGAGCTGGAGACAGTGATAAATTTCCCTTCTGAACAATCAATAAAAGTCTCCCAGCCCCGCTCATGCCCCTACTGCAGATGCGAGGGCCATAATTACATTGTCAAAAAGTGGAGTTGCCCCGGCTGACTGAACCCCCCTGTAAAACTGACGTGTGATTGACAGGCAGTTTATGGGTGGCACGCTCTGACTGGCAGGGGAGTTGGCTAAAGCCAAAGGCAACAGTGAAATTTCCCAGCCTGCTACAACCACCGGAGCAAAGGACCGCTGCTCGCGAGGGAACTGTGGGAAACCCTTAGTCATATTAACATATCAAAGTGAGGAGCTGACAGCGCTTACTAAACAATCTGAAGTCAACCATAGCTGCAAAGCATCCCCCAAACCTCCTCGTCTGAAGGAGAAAAGGAATTAAAAATGCACTCACTCCTGTCTTCACCCAAGACAGCTACGAATTTGAAAGCCTGCTTATTTAATGATTTTGATCTGCGATAACATACATATACGTGTAGATGTATATATATCACATATATTGCTGAGCATGTCAGCCTCTTTCATATATGTATTTGATATGAAAGAGGCTGACATGCTCAGCAATTTGTTCTATACCACAGGCCAGACTGGTGCTAAATTGGAGCCAGAACAACATATTTCTGTTTGATGTAAGCAATATGAAGCCAGCAAAAGAATGCGCTTCTTTTGGCCTTATTTTCTACAGCGCTGCTACTGCTTCAATGCTAAATTGCAGATTACATGGTTTGAATCAATCTTAATTGCAGCCATGCACTGGGAGTGTATGGCGTGCCAAGCTTAAAAGTGGCTTCATGGCTATGTCTTTTCTCACTTCTGGATACATTGGGGTACAAAACGTGACTGGAAAAGTTGCTGTGCAAAGGGACCTGGACAGGCAGGAGAGGTGGGCTGACACAGACCTGCAGCTCAACAAGGAGAAGCCCGAAGTCCTGTACTGCCCCTGGGGAGGAACAGGCCCAGCACCAGGACAGGCTGGGGGCACCCAGCTGGAAAGCAGCTCTGCAGAAACAGATATGGGGAGCCTGAAGGGCGCTGAGGTGAATGTGAGCCGGTGATGGGCCCTTGGGCAAAAAAAGGGCTGTGTTAGGCAAAGTATTGCCTGCAGGTTGAGGGAGGGGATCCTGCCCCTCTGTTCAGTGCTGGTGAGGCTACACCTGGAGTGCTGGGACCAGTTCTGGGCTCCCCAGTACAAGGGAGACATGGACATACTGGAGAGAGTCCAGTGAAGAACTGGAGGATTTCTCCTATTAGGGACAGCTGCGAGAGCTGGGGCTGCTGGGTCTGGAGCAGAGGAGGCTCCGGGGGAGCTCCCCCATGGCCGTCAGTACCCGCAGGGAGGTGCGGAGAGGCCGGAGCCGGGCTCTGCTCAGCGGTGCCCAGGGCCAGGCCCAGAGGCCCCCGGGCCCAGCCTGGAGCCCCGGCGACTCCCGCTGCCCCTCAGGCAGCCCAGGGGTGCCAGAGCCCTGGCACAGGCTGCCCTGAGAGGGGCCAGGGGCTGCTCCTGGGAGAGCTCCTGGAGCCCAGGGACGTGGGGCTGGGCACCCTTCTGGGGCAGTGGGGACAGGGCACCCAGGGGTCCCTGCCACCTCAACCGTTCTGTAATAAGGCCCAAGCCCTGCTCATGCTGTTCTCACAGACTTTGCTGCCTTCTGCATGCCTCTGTACAGTGGGTACTTGTGGCAGACAAGCAGGGTTGTAACTGTGTCGGGTGGTTCTGATGAAAGGTTGAGCTTACCAGGTTCAGGCCTTGGGCTGCCAACACAGACCTCACCCTCAGTTTCCACAGGAAAGAATTGCTGAGAATTATGGCACTGAGTAAAACATATACTAGCAACAAATCCTTTGAGAGTGGACACCTGGATGTGCTTCCCTCAATCATACTGTTAGAGTAACCCTGTGGAAAGTATTTCTGCCCTGCTTGTGTAATTTCATGGGTTGTGTGTGAAGACAGAGTCAACAAGCTAGTCATGAGGTAGGCTCAGAAGGGAAACAAGAGGCACAACCTCCAAGGAGTGTTGTTTTCTTTTCCCCACATTGCTAGAAAACAAAACAGCATGAGGAAGTCAAGGCTTTTGCAGTGCTCTGACAATGTAAGGACAAAATCCTGACTTCCCTACAGAGGTCAAACCAAGAAGGATTCTTTAAGCTACAAGGAGAAGACACAGAAAGAGATACAGCAAAAACCTTTATCAGGCAAATTCAAATCAGATATCTTAATATGTCCCTTAAAAACATAAAATAAAAACATGGATGATTAACCAAATTAATCCCCTGGAACAAGCTTCCACAGAAAATGCTGGCTTCTGTTTCCCTTGATGTTCTCAGACAAAGACCAAGCCTTTCTGGAAGGCATGCTTTAATCTAATGTGAGTTACTGAACTCAAAGCTGGGATAACTGTGTGAAACTCAATGGCCAGTAAAGGACAGTCAATTCAGCCTAGATGATCTAATAGCACTTCTTCACAGAGCCCCTCTAGGAAATGGGATAGAAACACTGCCCTTCTGCTAAAAACAAGTTACTGAAATTATTAAAGCCATCTGCAAGCACTAAATATTTCAGCCTTGCTGTGTCTCGACTAAGTGGTCAAGAGCTCACAACATGGCTGTCAGCACAAGTCCAGGTGTAGTGAAGCCCCCCTCCTCTGCTACTGCAAGGGGCATCTTCTCCAGCTTCCACTCCTCCCTCCTGACTCAGAAAAGCATCTGCTTGCGGACTGCCCTCCAACCACCGACCTCGCCTGACCTTGCTCGGCTTCAGTGAACTGACAGGATCACGGCACAGCAGCACGGCTTGCTCCCTATGTGCTCAGATCGTCCCCCTTGGTGTCTTGCATTATTTTTGACTGAGAGCCAAACGTGTCAGTAACGCTCAGATGGCAACATTTCTGCCTGTAGGCCAGGAGAGGGTAAGTTCAAGCCCTGCTGGAGGACACGGATGCCTACCAATCTGAAAGTTGACATGCAAGAAGAGAAGTGAGGGAGATGAGGCATTCAGACATTTATTTATTTATTTATTTATTGTCCTAAGATGCACACTGCCTTTAAAAACAGCACATTAGTTAAGAGCTTGACGTGTGTGCATTTCACCAATATTCTAACACATGCTGCGCTGGTACCCGAATTCCACATCCAAAGTACTCTAACAAGAATTTGGCATTTAATATCAACATTTTACAGCCCTTCAAAAAATCTCTATATCTAAATTCTTGTCCTTGTTTCAGCTGAGATAGAGTTAATTATCTTCATAGTGGCTCGTATGATGCTGTGCTTTGGATTTAGGAGGAAAATAACGCTGATAACACCCTGATGTTTAAGCAGTGTTTGTGCTAAGTCAAGGCCTTTGCAGCTTCTCCTGCTGCCCTGCCAGCGAGGAGGCTGGGTGTCCAAGGAGCTGGGAGGGGACACAGGCAGGACAGTTGGCACAGACTGGCCAAAAGGATGTCCCATACCATGTTGATGTCCTGTGGGACAATAAAACTGGAGGAGTTGGCTGGGGGTTGGGGGCTGCTGCTCAGGAACTGGCTGGGTATCAGTCAGCAGGTGGTGAGCAATAGTCTTGTGTATCACTTGTTTTGGATGTTATTATTATTATTTTTCCTTCCTTTTCTGTCCTATTAAACTGTTCTTATTTCAGCTCATGTGTTCTACCTTTTCCCAATTCTCTCCCTCATCCCATTTTGTTGTGGGGTGAGTGAAAGGCTGGGTGGTTAATGGGCTGGGTTATACCACAATAATTTTTCTACCCCATAACATGAAACCTGTATTCCTCCACAAACCCATGCCAATTTCTGTCCTTTAGATCCCCTGTCCCACTTGATAGGAATGTACAATTTGGGCTCTGTGGGGCTTCCTTTCAGAGGAAAGCCCAGTGGTTAGAGCAGAGGAGTGGTTATGTCGAACTGAAATTCTTGGCACTGCCACAGTTTTTCTGCATAGCCCTGGGCTTGTCATTTGTGACAACAACCTGTGCAGAGCCGGTGTGAGTGTGCAGACTGATAGGACATCAGAGATGCCAGCTGTGCTCCTAACACTAGAGACAGACGGCTGGAGGCTAAAGAAGAAGGGGAAAACACACTGCCATGAGTGCTTTGCTGCTGCTGTGAAGACAAGTAGCATCCCCACTCCAGCTGGCACAGGCTGCAAACTGCAGCACGCTTGGCATTGGCTTCACCATGGAACTTGCCTGGCAGACCACCCACTCTTGGCTACCCCAAGATCCACACCTTCTCTGAGGAGGAAACATCGTAGTTGTAATGGAGAGGAGGAGAAAGGATGCCCCATTCCAATAGCAGAGCAAACCCCCATAGCAGAGAATGAACGTCTGGTTCCCAATGGATGGAGACTTTCATTTGGGGATAGAAATGCACAAATCCAGACTTCTATGCACCTAAATGAGTGCCAAGGTTTCATAACTACTTGATGTGATCTAGTTTCTTCTATGGGTCAAGATTTTCAAAATGACTCTGCTCCCAGTATGGGTGCTCTTACAGAGATACAGCACTGGGCTTTAGTGCCTAAGATACTGCAGGAACAGAAGCCTCAAAATGATTTAAAATCCATGAATTTCTGGCCCCAAAGACTGATTTCAACATATACTTCAGTGTAATAAGATATCCAAGTTCATAGCCAATTTTTTAGCCAATTTTTTTTTTTCTCCAAGCACATGCTTTATTTCCCCCCCCCCTTTTTTTTTTTTTTTTTTTTTTTTTTTAATTCAACTTTAATTCAATTTGCTTTTAAAGGGATGGAAAAATGTACTCACCGTGGATGGAAAGGGTCCCATTCCTCACTGCCAGGAACTTGGCCCCATATGGAAATATTGGTGGAGAATGGAGGCTTCCATAGACATAGATGTGTGCTTTGTGATGGAAAGGGGCCTCAGAGGATCCCACCTGGAGCTCTCCTCCATCAGATATCAGAATGGAATGAGCATGCAGTTCTACAGGTCCTGGACCAGTGAATAGGAGCTTGCCACCTGAAGACAACAGAAGAGTAAAATGCAACCATTGACCTCAAAACCAGACATTATCTCATAGTCAAAGGAGCTGTAAGAGATGGGCGAAACGATGGTTTTGCAATAATGTTATGAGATTAAGGATAAAACAATATTGCTTTCTGCAGAAATCCAACTTTGCCCTGTACTTCTCCCTGTGGATTTATCTGCTCTTTACATACTCCTTTTTGTAATAAAGATCTCATTAACTCAGTCCATTTTTCACTTCTGCCAGAGGCTTTATTTCTAGGCTTGAGCAAGACCATTCAGCCTGGGCAGACATCTAAGTCTCTCCAACTCCAGTCCAAGGTAGCAATGTTCCGAAAGTCCCAGTCCTAACCTACTCACTCTCTAACTGTTAAAAAGAAATACTATTACTTAATTTGTATGTTCCTTTTCAGATTACAAACTGCTTGTGACAGGGACAGGGGAGTGGAAAACAGCTTTGGAACACAAGAATTGGCAACTTGTGTAGTTCAGTGGTTGATTTAATCCTGCATATTCTTCCAGCTGCTGTTCAAAACCAGATGCTCCCAAACACAGTCTAAGAAACTTCTCCCTGTTAGCTGGCTGCGAGATCTCCCCATCCCATGAAAGCCTCATTTTAATCGCTAATTAGAGGTTAGCTTCGCCCCAAAGCATAAGGTTTCATCTCCTTGCCAACATTTTCCTTCTACCATCTATTAGTATAACTGGATAGGTTTTGTCAGTAATATAGATCTGATCCTTCAAATCTTTTTAATACTCAGTCTCAATAACTTCTTGAGTCAATGAATTCTGTGGTCTAAGTTAAACAGTTCATGAAAAGGCATTTCCATCCATTGGTTTCAACTCAAGTCTCTTTCCAGTTCTGTCAAATGCCTCTTTTGTTCTTGCCTTGTGTGAGCTGACAACCCCACTCTATCTCAGGGTGGCTCAATCTTTGGCATCCTTTCATATTTTCTCTCCGAAGAAGGATACTGTCACTACCTTTACAGTGTGCTTGCACAGAGCGGACTCCCAGACATCTAATCGTTCTGCTTTTGGGATATGTCTTCCTAGGTCAAGCCATGCTTCCCAGGAGCTCACCTGGCAGCCTCAGAGCTCCTTACAAAGTGTCTCTGAGCCTCCCACCATTAGCAGGTTTTAATGGTGACCTTTATAACTACCGAACTGTTGGCTTTCCTCCTCCACAAGACACTATCAGTCCTTAGCCAGAAGGATTAGGGACATCAGACCTCTGCTTTAATTTCAGTATTGAGACAAAGTAGGAGGGTAAAAGTTGTAATATAGAAATCAGATTTTAAAATCCTTTGATCATTACCTCCACTTTGATGGGGTCCTCTTGCTTGCAATGATACAGGAGCTGCAGAGCACTTGTCTGCCTTTCCCACCCCGTTGCGTACACTCCTAATGAGCATATGCTGCTTATCCTGACCTCCTTATTTATTCTTGCACTGATGAGCTTTTCAACTTTGTTGAACCTAATTTCTTAGTCTCATGACAAAGCCTGTATTTGAATAAGAACTACCCCATTAAATATTTTCTTTGCAGATTTCAGTAGGTTCCAGATAAGTTAATATAGAATATGCTTAGTAGACAGAAGAGATAAACCTCACATTTTCTTGCTTATAAGCACTGGGAACCATGGGATTGCTCCCACAAACACCAGCTCCCCTATGTATAAGCTGCCTCTTTCCCTAGACATGCTTTCTATATACAAATGTATTTCTGTTAAGCTTGCTTTGCTAGAACCAGTTATGTTGTGTTTTTACAAATTATACAGAATACACACTGATAAACCAGCATGAATTTCAGCTCGTTTCACTCAAAATGACAGAAGATTTCTGACTTATTCTGAGATACGTCTGAGACTTCTAGAAAAATGAAATGTTGCTAATACAGAAATGTGCTATGCTGAAATAGGGATAATATTTGAAATGGTATTCATTTGCAGACTGAAGGGACCATTAGATCCTATCGCCTGATGGTTTGTGCACATCTTGCTATTGAAAAACTGGAGGAAGTCAAGTCGTCTGTGTTTGACTGCTGTATACCCTCCAGAAAGGCAGATAATCAATTAAGTGACTTGGGGACATCATTCTACCATTTTCTATGATCATTTTTTCCAACAGCTAATCTCCGTTACTGTTCACAATTTCTGCTATATTTCCAATCACAACTTGTCAAGGATGAGCTTTCAGACAGTGGTTGTCTTTGTGCCCTCCTGCGTTACACGGCAGAGAGGTTTGCAAAACAGCATTTTCTGCAAAAGTTTTTGCAGGTAAATGGCAATTAAACCAAATCACGGCACTCATTCAGCCTTGTTTGTAATGTGGTTTTTATGGCTCTTCCTGCAAGGAGTCATCAACATCCTCTACCACAACCTGATGTTCATTCTGAAATGAGGAACCCAGACCTCCTGATCCTTCTGCTTCTTTACCATTCTTGTTGGAGCTGCCTATATAGAGGCAAATCTGCCTTATTCCCATACTCTACATCTTGCTTCTCACATAAAAACTAAACTACCTCTTTTTGCTTCTTCATTACGCTGAGAGGTTATTTGGGCTTCCTTGGCCACATGGACTCCTGAAGCTTTCCATGACTGCAGCTTTCTCTGACGAAGTCCCTTACTTTGTAACTACAACTTTCATTCCTCCTGCCTGGCTGTCTATTCAACAATGTAAATCTGCATTTGGTTTGAATGGCATTCACAAATGTGATCAGTGATGGATCTCTTTACTTCCCGACCACGACTGATGTGCAGTGGTATCCAAGTAGACATGAAAATGATTTCATACCAACACTTTACACTTTACTTTTTGCTAGTGTATTTCATGTCTGGCATGTGATTTTGCCAGATGATCCTCAGTTAGTCATCACACTACCACATTTTACAGAATTAACTTAATCAAACATAGTTTTCTTAGAAAACGAACTAAAATTTGTCTTTTTTTCTTTATGACCTATTTTTCATAAAAATTCTATCCTTTCATTTACTGGTTTTTGTAGTTAGTAATTTACGGATTCAATCAGCCATAGCATATAACTTCATCTAGTTTTATGCTTTGACCTGTACTTGATATCAGACTAAGCAGCCAATAACTTTTCCTTTACCTATATGCGTCCTGACACAAGATCAGAACTTCTACAGCCTTCTGGAATTTCCCATGCACTCTGAAATTAATATTTGTGGACCATGGAATGCTTATACTAGCAGTTTTAAAGCTCTCAAATGAAACTGGACCTGTTGATTTAAGAATGTGTATTCCTGAAAGACACTATTTAACATTTTCTTCGGTAATAAATGGACTGATGGTCCATCTTCCTCTTGTAATATAATTTACCATCCTGTTCCTTCCCACACTGAGAACAGAAATATTTATTAAATACATTTGCCTTATAGCTGCAGTGTTAATAATTTTATCACTGCAATCTAGAAATGGAGCTATAAATCACTGCGATTTATTTTATTCCTAACAGAAAAAAGACATCTTCCCCAAGGTCTTTATTGACTTCCTATGCTCTATTCCCACTGAAATATAGTCATTTCTGTTTCCACTTCTCTTCATATGATTTTTAATGAGGATTCTAATTGCTGCTGTGCTGCACTACTAAACCAGGAAGGCTGGTAGCCAGAGTTGTCCCATCTTCTCATTGCAAAATCATACTTCTGCTGCGAACAACCTTCCCAAATCTTTTCCTAAGCTTCAGCCACATATTGCCCATCCAAAATTTTCAAGCTTTCTATAAAATAGCTTAGAAATACTAAATTCCTCCCACAAACGTTTCTACCCCTCCTCTGTGGGATGGCAGGAATGGGAGTACATCTTTGCCTGTAAAACCCCCAAGTCCTTTTCTGATTTTATCCATTTCAGTGCATCTCAAGGCAGCTGTGGGAAGATGCTCATTTCCCATAAGGGTCTGGGATTTACCTGCTTCTGCCCTGCCTCCACAAGGTTTGCTGAGCACCTTTGTGTACAAGGTGGCTTTGGCATATCAGGAGTTGTCCATCCTCATATAGAGCCTAAAAATCACTGTCTGCCTCCTCATGTCCTCTATCTCCTTTTTGTTTCCCTTCCTCTTTTTACAGTCCCCTGTTCCTTACTATTAGTCTAACTACATGTCAGTTGTTCTAAACAATTTTTCCCTTTCCGGGTGAAGATTCAGTTCTGCTGGATCAGTAAGAATTGGACCTCAAGGTGAAGGCTGTTGCCTGGCTCTTGGGTTTCTCTGTCTCTAGGTGCAATGACAACCCTAAGCACACCTGGCAATAGTGCAGCAGTTTGTGAGATCATGACCGCCAAAAGACATTTGCTGGATGAGATGCTTTGTCTTTCTCTTAGTAGCAGCAATCAGACCCCGGTATAATGATAGGAACCAAGTATCAGCTTGATTGATCAGCTACAATCAGCTACAACTAATGGTCACAACTCAATGCAGTTGTAACCTAGCTATTTGCAAAGCTTCTGAATTCTGTCCAGAATAAAGCCAAAAGACTCTTGTTCTTTGGGGAAAAAATATATATATATTATATAATATATATTATAAATATATATATATATATATTCAGCTGCTGAAGATTAAATAAGCAACAGGGGGAAGGGGAAGAAAAAAAAGAAAGAGGAAAAAGAAAGAAAGAGGAAAGGAAAGGAAAGGAAAGGAAAGGAAAGGAAAGGAAAGGAAAGGAAAGGAAAGGAAAGGAAAGGAAAGGAAAGGAAAGGAAAGGAAAGGAAAGGAAAGGAAAGGAAAGGAAAGGAAAGGAAAGGAAAGGAAAGGAAAGGAAAGGAAAGGAAAGGAAAGGAAAGGAAAGGAAAGGAAAGGAAAGGAAAGGAAAGGAAAGGAAAGGAAAGGAAGCCATTAGCAGGGATTCGTTTTGTCATTAAACAAGTCTAAGTGTAAAATAAACTGTAGACAAACTTATAAATACTTGTGTCAAAAAATTATATATGGTCCCTCTAACCCTCAGCTCTCTGTATTTCTATGCTTTTCATTGGGTCAGAATAAATATACAGCTGCTGCTTTACAAGATTGTCATCCCCTTTTTTAAAAAGAAAATAAAAGTTATGCTTCCTTCTTTTATTGCACTTGACCCCTTCTCTGAAAGCAGAAAGCAAGAATATTGCTCAACTGAGCCTTTGGCTGTGACCCTCAAATTGTTTGTTATGGCTGCGCAGGAAAGCAAAGTCCTACATATGACCTTGAGGGTGATTTTATAAAAATCAATCAACTACTGTTATGATGGCCTCCCCACCAAGCAAAATAAATACAATTAAACCCATAATCACTTCTGTACAGTAATGTGCAAATTCAATGGGTCTCTTTAGGTGGAGTGAGGGAGAGGGGGGAGAAATGTGGTGGGGCTATTTGATACTTTGTGAGAACATCAGAAGCACCATTCTTCTGAATTAACCCAGCAATTAGCCTCCACCTCTCCATCCAGAAAAAAGAAATCTTTATCTGCCTTTACCCAAAAGAAAAAAAAAAAAAGAAAAAAAAAAAAAAGGAAAGACTGGAGGCTGCCACAGAGGGGAGGAACAGACAGACCAAATAATGGGAAAAAATATATTAAAAAATATTAAATAATAATAATAAAATTATAATAAGGTAAGAGTAGTAATCCACCCTGTGAATGACTGCTACACCAGCATGTCGATTGTTTGGTGAAGATTTCTCTTCTGAATTCCTTGGTAAATGGCAGAGGGCACACTCAAAATGATAGGAAATGAACAACTAATATATTGCCCCTTTTCTTGGTCATGCAGCCCACGGAATACTGTGTTGGGTCAAACCCACAGCCCAGGTACCCAGAATATTTACCCTGGAAAAAAGTCTGTGCAATGTACTTCTGGAAAAAAAAAAAAAAAAAAAAAAAAAAAAAAAAAAAAAACTATCCAAAGAGAAATGTTTTTTGATGATTAATGTGGAAAGTTTCTCCTTGTTTCTGTGTCACAGAGATGGATTCATGCTTTCAGACATAGGAGGAGCCTTATAACCTTTCTCAAAAACTTCATTTAAAAAAAAAAATTCTTCTAATATACACATTTTCACAACGCATAAAGGAGATGTTGATTTTCTCATTATTATTTAGGCTGTGGTTTAGAGTGCTCTAGAGATTTCCTGAAGTCAGAGAGAAGCAAAGTCCCCATTCCAACGAGCACCTTTTGGTTGGAGGTTGTTATTCTATCATCATCTTTTGAGGCAACACTTCAACATTTGCAGTCACTGTAAGACCACCCTAAGAAACAGTGTATTTTTTTCTAATGAATAGCTCATAGTGGAGCTAGGATAAAAGTGACTATCACCAGATTTAATTCACAGAATCATCTAGGTCAGAAGAGACCTCCAAGATCATCGAGTCCATCCTCTGACCTAACACTAACAAGTCCTCTACTAAACCATATCCCTAAGCTCTACATCTAAACATCTTTTAAAGACCTCCAGGGAAGGCGACTCAACCACTTCCCTGGGCAGCCCATTCCCATTCCAATGACTAACAACTCTTTTGGTAAAGAAGTTTTTCCTAATATCCAACCTAAATTCTGCATCAGTGTTAAGAGGGTACCAGTGGAAAAATTGTCTTAGATGTCACTACTGAGTCCTGCCCCTACAGCTAACAGAAAACCCGTTCTCCATGGAAGAGGACCTGCTGGTTGAACGACCATCTCCACCCATCACCGTGAGGCTCCCTGCATGAGGAAGATCTGTTCTGGTTGTGCTGTGGGCACACCACGGCCGTGTATAACTAACATTCCCACAGCCTTCAGCCTGCTCTTCCCAGTTTCCTCAGTTGGGTGTTTCACATGATGAAGCCACAGAATCTCCCATGAGATGGGCTTAAGCTCACACGTTCCAGTCCTGGCAAGCATCCCTGAGCGGCAAACAGCAGGAGGCAACTGCTGGAGTATCTTTGCTGCAATGAGTGATCCTGCATAACAAGACTGCAGTGTGCTGGCAGCCCACTTCTTGCTCATTCTCCGGCTCCCAGGGTGAGGCTTTTGGGGCCTCATCGCAGGAAAAAAACAGTAAAACAAAGACCCTCCTGTGTACGGGAAGAGGAATACAGAGTTTATGAGCCTTCGATAATAATCGATTATTTCACGGACCTGTCGCCTGCACCCCGTTGACAGGCTCACATGACATTCGGATGAGCCATAAATTTGATTGCATGCTGGAACAGTGCCGAGATAGATGCAAAGGAGAAAAGAAGTTTGTTATAGTGGCTTCATCCCAAAAGCTGCCTTAACCTAAAGACCAAAATTCCCTATAGATGTTTGTCCACTTTCACGATGTGCAGGTACAGATCCCAAACTAGCTACACGTTTCCACCAGGATGCCACTAACAAGCTAAAAAGTTAAGCTTGTATTCCAGCGTTTTGTTGGAAGGAGGCCTTAATCTCTCCCTGGGCGAGGAACTGGCAGCTGCTTGAGCACTCTCAGACAGACACCGTCTCCCAAGCCAGACACGCCTGGGTTTTCTGGCTCGCTGGGCTCACAGCCATCTGTGCAGATGGCACATGATGCCTCGTAAGCTGGGCGGGCTCTTCCCCACAAGCTCAGGAGACAGGCAAAAGGAATTCAGCCCAGAACACACTGCCACAGGTAGCTCTTCCACAGAAGTCCCTCTACTTCTTCAGTCTTGTGTAGCTTCCCAGCCTCTCAGCAATTCCTTTGCTGTTTCTGCAAGGAGTGAGCTAACCTGGAGGGGAAGAGGTGTTGGACCCTCCTCGGTGTGCTTTGAAACATCCCAGCTCATCTTCTGGGATCTAATGAAGGAAGCTGCCTTGGGAAGGCATCATGGGAAACACCAGGCAGATGGTGCAATGAGCAAACAGGTCCTTAGGTTATTATTTCAAGCCTATAGGTGATGGACACCTGTTAACTCCTGCACCCTCTGCAAGGGAGGCAGTGGGAAAGGCACAGTAGCACTGTTCGGAGAGCATAATAATTACTATTATGGTCTTTCTGGGTGACCATCAGACCAGAGCGTTTCTATTTGCTATGCCCCTCCACCCACGGTTATCTCATTTCAAGCTGATTTCTGGCATTTAAATTTAAACTTTACAGGTAGGGTTCTCCTCCCAGTTTCTAGTGCAGTAGGTCAGACATTGGTCTTAGTGACAGCCTACTCCTACAGAAATCCACCCGTGATGCACAGTTTGTTAAGCCATACAAGAGGGGATACATCAAAACTAAAACCCTCACATAATCCCCCGCTACACATCATGCCTCCTCTGTAGCTCTGGGCCCATGATACAGACTTATGCTTTTGAAGGAATTTATTTGCGTTTAAAAGCTTTAAAAAGACCTGGACCTCAGTTGCCTGGTTGCAATGCCGGTGTTTCTGTACCACTTAAAAGTGTGTGAGGACAGATCTAGCAATGATGCAAAGCTGCTACCATCATCAGGGCCTGATCTGCATCCAGGGCAGATGTAGACAGACTCAGCAGCCCTTTCCATCCCATGATTAGAAGCAGCAGCTGCTTCCCCAGAAGGGACACAGCCAGAGAAAGAAGGGATGCTGCTGCCTCAGCTTTCAGCCCACTTGCCTGTGGTTTGGCGTGGCCAAGATGAGCTTCCACCGATCTGCTCATCCTGCAGTGCCTCAGAGGAGTCTCAGGAGCTATCGAAAAGGTGGAAAATCAATTTCATCGGCAAGCAAGAGCCCTGGGAGTCTGGTATACATGCTGTAATCCCATCCTAAACAGAACGGGAAAAAGAGACCTGCAGCCCATGCCCAAACAAAAAACAGGGTTTAGAGCTTGGGGAAGAACCAAAAAACATCCAATTGCTACAGATTCTGGGCATTAAAATCCTTCTTCTGGGAATGTCCAGGTCTGTGACTTGAAGTGTAATGCATAACACTGGATTCCTGCTAAAATTATACTAACAAACTAAAGAACTGATGCCTTTTTTGTTTTTTTTTCCTATCAAAACAGCAGGGACTTTAAGGTTATGGGAACAGATTCCTTGCAGGCTTGGTACACCTCACAGTAACAACACAGAAAAATATCACAGCAACAGGGAGAAATAGGGCTGACTATTCTTCCTTTTAAACCTCAATTAAAAAATACATTGGATGAAATTTCCCATTAGCTGGTACTATTTGTACATCCCATGTTCTTTCTTTAATTAAAAAACATGCTTATTGCAATACTGCCAGAATCGCTTTTACGGTATTTTAATTGTAATGTCTCTGTCTGATTAAAAAAAGAAAATATGAACTAGAAACTGCCTGCAAAAAGTATCACTATGCATATCCCAAATGCGTTGAGCAAAATGGCATAGAAAACACCACAGCGCAAACATTTTTCTAACTGTGGCTACTTATAAGGGATTTTAAAATAGAGTGAGGACAGGAAAACAGAGGAAAAAGCTTTTTCTGTCTTTCAGTGAATTCACACCCAGTCTTTATCAGCGGTGACTGAAGCACCACTTATTTGACAAGTAGTTATGCAGATGTATCAGCTAATATTCGATGCTCTTTGCTAATAGCATCAAAGCCTAGGAAAAAGTCAAGGAAAATCAATATTTAGGTTTCTTTCCTCCCCAGGTCTACATGCAGGACCCATTCTAGCCACATCCTGATTTTAGTGCGGCTTCCAAGAGATCCAAGATATTGTTGGATAAGCATTGATTTTGGGACATGGGTTCAAGATCAGAAAACAACTGACAATGGCATGTGTATCTTTAGGGTTTTCCAGTTCCTTTTTGTTTATTTGTTTTGTGTGTGTGTGTGTGTGTGTGTGTTTGTGGAATCTCGTAGCTTGAAGAGAAGCCCAGATTACCCATGGCATGTTGGAGGCTGGGTGTACATAATATATCACCGGTTTTTAGAGTTGGAAATCTCACATGAGGGGGTCAGAGCTTTCTCAAAACCTCAGCATGGAGTCTGACTGCTAAGATGCAGCAATGCCTACAACTGGTAAAGGACACACGGGATCATTGTGACAAGTAATATGGGCGCTTTTCTATAAGAGGGACCAAAATAATCTTCCCTCTTATGCCTGAAAGGGTGGCTATCTCAAAGTTGCCAATGCAAAGCAAATGGACAGTTGAATGCCTTCAGCCCCACCAGAGTTATACCAGCAATGTCACCCCAAAACTCACACCCAAGGTACCCCCAGAAGGAGGACAGGCAGCATTTTCAGTCTCTGGACTACCCTTGGGGCTGTTCTACACAGTACTAAAAATTCAGATAAAGGCAATAGCACATGTCTGAGGTATCAGCCCGTCACAGACAAAGGAGTTACTCCAGCATAAGCTCTGTGTAAAGGAAATTTCCATCTGTCCTGGGTTATCATAAATATTACCATACTTGTGATGTCGGGATCAAAAAATATATAAATAACTGCAATCTGCTGAATTTACAGAGTTATCTACAATCTGTCTATCTTTTATCTCTTCCCCAATCAGTATTGTCTGAGCAGTTCCATCATCTGGTTATTAAACTTTCCACTGCCAATAACCACGTGTTCATGCTCCACTCGTCAAGGGGGAGGCAGAAGCTGGTGAGCCCTCATGGCAGTAGGCAGGACTCAGCTGCCTAATCTTATTTCACTATTGCTTTGGCCTCCGGATCTTCTGTCCAGACAGCCTGGTCACCACCAGAACCACCACATGCATCCGTCTGTATGCTAATGCAGCCAAAGCAGGGTCGCCTTAAGGATGCACGTGCAGCTGACATGCTTCTTATAATAATCTTTAAACAATTTCTACAATGTTGAAATCATCATGAGGAGACCCCACACAGGCTGTGTTCAAAATCCTCAGGGTGTCTTAAAAAAGGGAGAAATTTCATGAAATGTGCCTATGTGTTGGGTTTATTTAATACGGGACCTGGGCAATAGAGTACAACAGTGTCTTTGCAGAGGAGCAGACTCAGTAGCATTACAGGCATTTTCCTCCATAATATCTGTTAAATTTTCAGCTTGTGAGCGCACAGATGCTGAGTCAAGAAAGCCAAAGGGAGCAGAGCTACAATTTTAATCCCATTCTCCAGCTCCAACTAAGAAAAACGCTTCAGCTCATGCTTCAATCAAAGTGTGCATCTATACCCGCCTGCAGGTTTGGGGTTTATTGTCATGCCCGTCTTGCAGCTGGGGAAACTTGGCAATTATTTGACAAGTTCAGAGACTTGACAGTTGCTACTCTAAGGGAATCACCTAACTGAGACTCATCTTCAGACAGGTATCTATAATACCTAAGATGAGCAGGTCTTTGCTAAAGTATGTTTCTCTCTATCAATATAGGAGCCTAAACAACTCCCCTGAGCTGTGCAACTTAAAGAAAGGTAAGGAAAAGGGGAGATGACTCCCATCCAATCTCACACCAGAGCAGACCTCAGCACATCCTGACTCCAAATCTAACCAAGACTACACAGCTAGAGGCACCCATGTCAGTGCAGGGAAGAGGCAGCAAGTAAACTTCAGCAAAAAGAATAAGTTCAGATAAAAAATGACCAAGTAGGTTTCTGCTTCCAGAATGCTTCATCCTATGTTTGGCATGTAGCAATACTGAAATAATAGCATTTGGAAAATTTGAATGCTGCTTTCCTACCTGAATCTACGTTCCAAAGCTTTTGGGAAAACATGATAAAGGGGAGAAATGATTTGAAATCAGAGAAGCTGAAAGCATAAAGATAGTCCTTCAGACTTCACTAAATTTGATAAAACCACCATTTGCTTCACAAGTCCTGGCTGATAGATTATATCTGCCTTTGAGTAGGCCCAAAGGGGCCTCTACTACCAGATTGTGCCCCCCTTCTTCACAAATACAGAGGATGAGCCCCCAGATCCCCATCTAGATTTGCAGCCAAAAGTTTCAGAAAACTGGGGCTCAGTCTTATCTCCTCCCTTGCACCTCATAATCACACTGGGGTTATGAAGCACCTTGCAATGCTTAGCTTTATGATTTTCAGTGGGGGGAGAGGGAAGAAAATCATACTAAAGTGTTTTTTTTATTACAAGTTCTTGCTAGATTTTTTCTTTTAAGCAGGAATGATGTTTGATGTAGTAGTTCTTAAAAATCTAGACTGACAAGGTTCAAATTTCTTTGGAAATGTTCACACAATAGGGACAAACTTGCAAAGTTTTATCTGCATAGAACAGATGTTAAATGTTAAGATTCAATGTTAAAATATAACTGTTAGATGCATATTTTTCATCATCATCTTAATGAAAAACAAGTACCTTTAACACCCTTTCAGTATAAAATAATTTTTATCAACAGAAAAGATCCAGGTCCTTAAACCTATAGAAAATTCTTCTCATTTTTTTCTTCTCAGTTTCAGCATAATCTTACACATGAGCTGAACTTTGAGTAAGCAATTGAACCAGAACAACTCATTCACTTAAATACCAAATGTGCCCGGCACTCTTCATGATCAGGGCCTAATTTCCAGGAATGAACATTTCTGGCACTGAATGCCAAGTTATTTCAATTCATACTTTGATACTCCCAGAGATGCATGTCCTGATACTTTTTCTGGGGCTACCTCAAGGTACACAAACCCTGCAGACCCAGCGTTCCCCCCACGCTCATACTTGGTTATTCACTTTCCACCAGTTGTGCTCTAGGATCTTGTATTATTTATTACATTCTGTAGCTGTGCCCTGCAATTCTGTACCATCATTAATTTTGTAAAGGCTTTCGCAATACGCTCGCCTCAAAGATGCCAAACAAAACAGAGCTGATTATTGTTATCAGCACTGCCATTATCACTGAATGCCACTCAGGATAGCAGCACTTTCGGTAGCTGGGGGGGAACGAAAAGAAAAATAAATAAATAAATAAATAGCCTTCCTAGTCATATTGTCATTATGCCTCAAACAGCATAAACAATGCCTTTTGCATACATAATAATTAAATGCTTCCCCATCGCCATCCCTTGGCATCCACCAAAAGCAGGCCAAGGCGGCTGCCCAGCCTGGCATCTCCAGAGCTGGGCAAGGGCCGGGGGGCTCACGGCCCTGTGAAACTCCACGCCTGGAGGGAAGAGGAGCGCTGAACCCCCCTTTCTGCAGACCTTGGAGATGCAGCAGGTTGAGTGTGGCCGTGGTAGTCCCCAGCAGCAGGGTCCGACCTTCTTCTATCGTGACACTATCGCCATCTCGCGGCGGGTGGCCAGCAGGCCAGCTGGAGTCCTCGGCCCAGCGGCCACAAAAGCGGAGGGCGAGCTGGAAAAAAGAAGAAGGGGAGATGGTCAAAACTGTCCCCTCCCTTGAATGTCAGCTCCACGTGAAGCGTAGCACTGATTAACTTGAAAACAGCAGGCAAATAGTTTGACTCGTGATGAGCAATGGAGAAATTATGTGTACCCGTGGCAGGCTGTGATTCCTCCTCACCTCTAAACTTTAAGCGTGCACCTTGCAGCAAAGGTTTGGCTGATTTCTTAAGGAACACGTATATATTTTTATGTGGGCTTATATGCACGTGTGGACATAGGCAGTGATAAAACATCACACGAGCTATCAAGAACAGCTTCAACTGATCTGAGGGGAGTGGGGGGGAACCAGACATGGAAATATTTGTGGTCCTCACTGGGTTGTGCTAATCTGAAACAGCAGTGGAAAGGATGACTGCCATACAAAGGCAAAATGTTGTTCCTTCATTTTCAGTCAGAGCACAAATATCCATTAAAAGCTTTTGCTTGGTAGATGAGGTTTCGGTGAGTCGATACTGGTGGTGCTATGACAGTCACTCTCCCAACTGTGCTATTGTCAGTTTTAGTTTTGTGCACCTGATGGTTTGTACACCACCTCTCATAGCACCTAAAGCAGCCAGATAAGGATTATACAGTGGCTACTGTCTTAATTATTCACACTAGGGATGCCTGTTGGTCCCCAAGCTAAAAGACAGAACCAGTTTATGTCCATCCTCTCTGTAGGGTATGGATGCCAGCGTTTTCTATCCTCTGTCCCATTCTGTGATTTCCCTGCAAAGGGATTTACTTGATTCGGTCTAGAGTGAAGCCTGGGACAAAGTTAATGTGCATGCAGTGAAAACATCTGGAAAGCTAAGTGCCCGGCGTCAGAGGGAGTGAGCCACTTCATCACTGCAGAAGCGCAGATAAGCCTTTGCATCTGTGTGCAACAGTTGCAGAGAGGACAATGAACATCTCTTTTCTCTATACTTGCTAAGTGTTATAGGACAAGATTCATCTCTATCACCAGCAAACATATATTTGTGTATTTCAGAGATTTGTGGCAAACTTCCCAGCTGAAAGAATAGAAAGGTTTTTTCACTGTCTTTCTAAACAGGCTGTGGATTACCCTTCACAGGCAGTGTTCTGAACCAGATTATATACAGTATACACGAGTATACAATAGACCCACTGAAAAAAATGAAGAGCTAGTTAAAATTATTTTTTATCTCAGAGCAGGGGACAGAGGAGGGAACAGTTCATGGAAAGGCACGCATTTCCCAGATACCCTGCTTATCAAGCCAACTGTAGCACGAAATTGCAGATGCCATAAATTCCTGTCTGGCACAACCTCAGCCAACTCTGCTAGCAAAGCACTGCACTGCATGATACAGTTGTGAAACAGTGAGATTCAGCTGAACATTTTGCTGAGAACATTTCTCAAATGGCTTGAAGTCATTCTGACATCACTCTAACCCTCTCAAGAAGCTCCCAATTAATGCTAATGTTAAGAAAAATAAACTCCTCTTCTGAATATCATTATATATATATATATATATAAACAGTTCCCCTTACTTACTAGAAAACATTCTAGCTCTTCGTTTAAGGTTCTGTCTGTATAACATCAGTGTTTAAGTTACTCTGTTATTCTTGCTAGGTTTTTGGTGTCACCTCTTGGAAAACTGTGTATCCATCCAGTTTTACCAATACCTCCTGGCATAAAAGCTAAGAACTATCAACCTTCTCAGGACTGTAACTCAGAAAATGTATAAATATACTGAAAATAAGTATTTTAATTGTTTAGATAATATATATGTCCACAGTAAGAAGCAGTCCCTACACCATCAACCTACACAAAGATAAACACATGGAATTCTATTGCTGAAAAGCAAGTTTACTATCCAGGACTGACTACATAGAGGCAAAACAAAAAATAATGGTAACAATTTAACTGAGGTCATCAAAATCTGTCTTTCTACCAGGTCCCTAAAAAAGTTCTCCATTGAGAAGATGCCTGGCTTAGTCTGCTGCCATGCACATCACCTGTATTTGCATCTTTCATGGGATTTCTAATACGTATTTGCTTGTATTTAAAATATATATAGTAGACAGATGAACATCAACTTATAACACAGGATCAAGAGCAATTTATAATCAATCATACCATTCTTGTATTACTGGAGAGGGTACAGATCTAAAGAATCTGTCTGAAGAGAGAAAAGGGGTTTTGGTCAAGGCACTTAAAATTACCAAAGCACTAAAGAAGATGTAGAGGTGCTAGTGGGAAAGCAGCTCTGTAGTAACTAAGGAAAGACATCTGACTGATGGATGAAAACGAGACAGCAGAAGATTTTACTTGGTGACATTTCTTTTGCAGTCCTACATATTATCAAAGACAAAACAAAACAAAAAAGGCATATCCTATACGATCTGTGAGAGAAAAAGCATGGTCTAGTGCAAAACTAGTGAAATGGCCAACTGTGTTAAATAACAAGTACAGCTTGCCCAGACCTCGTGGATCCTATATGATTACCCTCTCTGTTTTCTGGGAGAAAAACACAGTACAACGTCCAGCTATATGGGTCTTTTTAAGCCCGTGGTTAAGCTATAACTGCTCTTGTTAAGCCATAGTGGTTATGTCCAGTTCCTATTAAGCAGCCCATGGTAAAATGACACAAACCAATGCACACACAAACTAATTGTCAAGAAAGGTGGGCAACAGACTCACAGCTCTAGAGGTCTATGTTCTCATCTGACCCCAATAGTTTCCATCCATGGGATCTCAGAGAACCTTTTCAGTTGTGGTGCCTGTCTCATCCAGCTGCACAGTCAGTATGGGACAGACTATAACCCACATGCACAGGGGGCTTTGCTGCTCTGCAAGCTGAGCACGCTTTCATGACTGCCAGGACAGACTGACTCACCTGAGAGTCCAAAGACAAAACAGTGAGACAGCATCTCATCTCTGGAAGGCCATGTCTTAAACATCTCCATCATGCAGAGACTCCAGCTCCTGTCCTTCTGCTCACAGCAGAGCAGGATAAGAACACCCCTCTCCCAATTAGACTTTTCATAAATGTAAGACTCTTTCCTTTTCCTTTTTTTTTTTCACCTGCTTGGCACACAGCACTCAACCTATGGACTTATTTAAACACTTCTACATAAGACTGAAGAGCAGCAGCAGCTGTGAGGACCAGGGTCATGACTGAGCACCCATCCCAGGGTTTAGGAGACTGCAACATCTGTGCATCCACTAAACACTTAAACTGAACAGCAAACCTTTTGCAGGACGTTGCCTCACATCTGCCATCCATAGGAAACCCACTCTGGCAATGTGGGTTCTTCACTTTGTGGAAATTCTTCACGTTTTGAACCCAGTGCAGCAGCTGACTGGGAACCCAGTGCAGCAGCTGCTTAGTAGGGAACCAAGCCTGTAAAATAACTCCCTCCCCATTAAAGCTACAAAAAGAAGCTTATGTAAAGATAAAATAATGTTTAAAAGCATACAATAAAAGATGCACAAGCTCCTTGCAGTTCAGCACATTATCCCCTTCCTCCCTCCTGCACCTTCTTTTTCCATTTTCAGGCAAATTTCTTTCCACTTTCTGTTCTTAGCTGCTGCTGCTGCTGTCAGGCAGCCTGGGGTTGCCTGTGCGTCTGCCACTGGGAACACAAGCTCTCAGCACCAGTTTCTCAGCTTCTGCCTGTGACTACCAGGGCCCAAAAACAGCAGCAGCAACTGCAACCAATGAATAAATAACAGCAATAGGCTTGCATTCCCACACAGGCTGGCAAACAAGCTGCAAAGGGAAGGGATTATAAATCACCATTCCTTCAATTTTCGGCCTAAATTTTTGTAAATTACAATCGCTCCGCTAGCATAACGCATTACCTGGTGATTTTTAACTCCCCTCCATCAAAACACAAGGTATTTTGAGGTGTTAGAAAGACAAGAAAGTCCTGTTTAGACACAGCATAGCTCATCTGATCCCACTTTGCAGTGACTTCCTAATTTGCTTGGCTAGGTGGGGTTTTACTGGAGTACAGTCCCAGTAAGAGGACTGTTAGCAGCTGTTACAGACACAAGACCAGAGCCTGCATCCTCTGATCAAAAAAAGGCTGAAATCTTAAAACCAAACCAAGAAGCAACGGTTGATCTACAGCACAGATTTTACTTGCTGCTGTGCTCCACGCTCTCTTTTCCTGGCCTCAGCCCAGGATTACCTGAGACATGGCCGTGGAGAGAAACCCAAAGTCAGGCAGGTTTCCCCACCAACCCCACCTTCAGCAGCCAGCTTCCTCCTTGCCCCCAGGCACATCCACATCACCTGCACTTTCACCAGAGAGAATCCCCAGGTTGCTTCCTGTGATCTCCAGCAGGAAGAAGGTGAACCATCGAGTCCGTCGCCCTCATCCCTCCTGGTGTGCCTGGCCATGAACAAGCAAAGGTTTTGAATGTGAAGAGATTGACACACACAAGACAGCCTTTTCCTTGGTGCTGACAGATTGCCATTTAACCAGCAAGTATGGAGAGCAAGCGTTGCTGTCCTCAGTCACCACGGAGAGACAAGGTTAACATTTTAAGTGATGGAGTAGCACGCTGTAGACCCAAGACTCCACACCACGTTCGAAACCCCTTTAATTTCAGTGATGGATACAGGGAGCTCACTTTCCAGGCTGTGAACTCTTGACAGCTCCTCAGTTTAATACATCAGGAAAAGATTTACACCCCCACACAACCCCCATCCACCTGAAGGAAAGAAAAACATATATTTGGAGGAGACAAAAGAGGAAGGGAGGTATTTTATTACCCTAGATGTCTTTTACAAGGGAAGTATTTTCAGCCATCTGCTCTAATTATTCCTCCTGTATTGGCCACCATCTCCATGCAACAATAGGAATAATTATCTCCTCAAGGGCAAAAATAATAAAAGAAATATTTACAGAAACAAACAAAAGTTGATTATTTTTAGCTCCTAGGGAAAAAAGCAACAACAAGCTACTTCTTAATGAAGGAGCAATTAGGAAGGTGGGGAGAACGTTTATAATTAAAACAGACAAATTGGTGGAGGCTCCTCCCTCCCACACGCTTGAAAAAGATGCAAATGTGTGTTATTTGCTACAGTCAGTGGAGTTTGTGCACTGCCCAATTCCCCAATAAGTAGAACCTGTCTCTTGGCACAATTCCCTGCCTCTCCTGCTTTTAGGACATCTAACCCTATGCTGAATTAACTGAAAAACGTTCACCACTTCTGCAGTCATAGGATTTCAGCTGGTGTAGCTAGGTCTTCCTTTGCACAGCCTGTGTCCCTGAGACAAGGATGCTCTTTCATCCCACTGTTACAAGAAGTGTCCTGAATGCACTACAGCACTCAGCATGAAAATGTCCTTTTGTTGATATAAATCAAAACCAAAAGATGACTTATTGCAATCTTGGTTTCAGTCCTGGCAGCATACAAGGAGTTTGCTAAAGGAGAGAATGAAGGCATATATACAGCTTCATGGGAAAGAGGGATTAGGGCCATCCCAGAGAACAGTAAGAAAACACACACTTGCTATCAGCAGCTCGGTACAACACCTTATCTTGAAAATTTATGTATTCAGACATCCACACCAAAATGAGGAGAAATTATTGACTGTGCTATGAAATCAAAGAATGGCCAAACTCAAGCTGTTCAAGGCTAATAATGAATGTAGAAGTTCCCAAGGCTTCTCCAAGCATTTCTAGGGTGGAGGGTACCATTTAATCCTCATTACAAAACCTGCCACCTGACAGAGAAGAACCACTAACCAGTACACTGTGAACCTTCCTCTACTGCAGGCAATTCACCTCCTGTTCCAAAAATGGCCAATTTTCACTATGGAAAAGCAAACAAGACAGAGATTAACAATTACCAGTTTTTGCAGGGGATCTCTCAGCCAATTGAAACAATTTCAGAGAATCTGCCTCCAAACATTTACATAGCCTACAAGTTTCTTTGGAAATCAGAGCTTAATCTGTCTGATGGATCATACAATGGGATTGGCAATCTCTTAAAGGTATTTGATTCACGTGCACTTAATTAGGGTCCGCCAGCTTTGCCATTGCATGTCACATTTTCAAGGAGGTTTCTAAGCTGGAAGTGAGGGAGCAGAAGGAAATGGAAGGAGCACTTCTGGAGAAGCTTGCTATGGGTATCCACTTCAAAAAGTTTTTTTGCAAAAACATCATGTTCACCTCTTTCGTTTCTATTTCTTTAAAAATAGTTCAATTCGGAAAGTCCTTTGAAAGAACTTGATAAAAAGGAGAGCATGTTTTGACTTCTCTAGTTTCTCCTATCCTTCCATCAGAGAAAGGCAGCCTCCTGGATCCCAGTAATTTTTGAGCATCTGACCCTGAGAAATTCCTCTCCCAGTTCAGTTCCATGATGTGATTCCTGAAAACAGCGTGGTCTGACCACTGACGTACTTCTTCCCCAAGGGCTTGCATTAAGACAGCCCCTGATGCCAGTTCAGCAATGAGTAATAGGGTGGTAGTTTTTAGATGTTGGTAAAAACTGCCTTTGCAAAACAGTGAAGAATTTTACAAAAACCCAGAGGGATGAAAGGAAGTTCCTCTCTAAACCACATCATAGCAGAGACCACCTGTGGTTAATTAACGGAGTAGACACTGGTAAACAAACTGGTCAACAAAGGTTGATGGATAATGGGACCATCTTCTTCCAATAATTCAGAAATAAATGACTAAAAAAATGCAGGAATGGTTGTGCTCAAGTCATAACTCACTAAGTAGCCAAACATATGTTAAAAGTCAGAAGGAAGCAAAGACATCTAAAGAACTATACAATAGGAAAAAAAAATGAATCATTTATGCCAAAATACAACATTACCCTCAAAGCAGACTGGAAACAATATACTTATTAATAAACTAAGGCTGGGAATTAGCAAAGTGCTTCTGACCATCAGTGCAGTGAGAGGCTGTAAAGAGTGAGCTCCTTCCCTTTTGAGTTGTGGTAGACCAGGCATGGACCATAACCCAACAGACCTTTTCCAAGGCCAAAAGATGGTATTTTTTATGTCTGTCTGCATCAACTATTGCTTCTTTTTACCCTTTACTCCACTTGTAACATGTAGGTGACATTACAGATGAAGGAACTTCTCTTGGGTAGGGTGACTCCCAGAAGAATTGATACAGCATGGATCAAGGATGGGCAGGTGGCTGGACACAAGGACCTCTCTCCTGTACCTTTATTTCTAAATGAGATTGCCTATACCCTGAATTAGAAAGAAATAATTGTTCCTTTTTTTTTTTTTTTTTTTCCCCTCCTTAATTTTAGCTGTCCTGCAGGAATTTTTCTGACTTCTGATGAGTTGCACAAGCACAGAAAGGGAAGAATCTGGCTGGGCATGTTCTCTGCGGGACTGATGAATGACCTAGTCTCTCTCCAACTATTACAGGATAAATCTGTTTACACACAAAAAATTGACCTGGGCCAGTGAGGTGGGACTAGAACCAGGAAACTGGCACGTCCCAGAGGTAAAAATGCATTTGCAGCCAACAGCATTAGTAACTCAAGACCATAAACAAGCCATGCTGTCATTAATTACTCGGACAGGGGCAGCCGCAAAAGCAGTGAGAAGACCCAAAAGCCAACTGTAAATAGTTCGTCTAGCTGATTAGTTCAGAAAAAAAATGAGTGGGCAGTTTCAGAGGTCAGAGCCCATGGCACAAGTCAGTCTCAGGCCAATTTGCAACTGGACAATGGCATGAGAAAGAGCTTAATTCTTCTTCTTAAAAGAAAAAGAAGAAAATTTGCCACCAAAAATAAAACACCAAAAAAAAAAAAAAAAAAAAAAAAAAAGGAAGGCTTTTCCAGCAGGGGAGTAATCACTGCAATTTCCAAGCACAGAAGGTAAGGCTCTTTGCACCAGAGGTATTTAATTAAGGACACGGAATATTAGTTTGATCGAATGGTGCTTTCATAGGGAGGGCACTGAAAAGACATCGCTGTTGGAGGGGGGGGCTGCATGTCCCAGATACAGTATGTTTCAGCTGCCTATACCCAGGCAAGAAAGCTCACCTGAATCCAAGGTAAAATACCAAGCATCAGGGGAATATGAGCAGCATTAAACCACTCCGTAATTAAACAAACCATGAGACTCGTGGGAAGGCCCACATCTATTTACCACACTCACGTGAGTCCCAAAGTGTTGTTCTCAGCTCTCCTGTGGTTTTTTGAAGGTTATGTTGGGAGGTTGATCCTAGAACCAGAAATCTTAATTTCAAAGATAAAGGAAAACACTGGAATCTAAGGAAATATCTTTTAGCACATGATAGCTTTTTCTTGCTGTAGCAAAATCTGCCCATGGTTGCTGGCAAAGAAAAAAACACCCAAGCTGCATTTCAAGGGCAAGGGACAAAAAGGTCAGTGCAGGAGCAGCAGCTGGTGCCCCAGTGTCTCAGAAAAACACTGAGATTCACAAAAAGAGGTGGGGAATGCCCACACCTGGATGGCAAACTCAAGAGGCAAAGAGGTTCATACTAGGAAATATTTTGGAAGTCACTGAATTGGAGAAGCAGAACAGAGGCACACATTAGACTCTCCTATGCACCTAGCAAGATGCTAAACTGATGGAAAACATTGTCTCTGCTGGAATGAACGGTGAAATTCCCATTTGATTAAAAAAAAAAAAAAAAAAAAAAAAAACCTGCAATAGTACTTTTTAGCAGCTTAGTTTAACACATCACAGAGAGCAATAGGCAATCTTTCTCTACAATAACTCATTGCTAATTCACAAGAACCTTCCTAATGTTCATTTATGGCCTGATATTCAGAGACAGTTTATTTCAGTGGAAACTATCCCAGCATAATGTAATCACAAGCCCAACTTCCATGAAAACCCTGTGCATGGAAATACATTGGGGAATTCAATGCAATCTTCCCGTTCAGGTACAAGAAGACTGGTCTTCCCTTTCCAAAATACAGTTCAAGGGCACACATAATTTACACATCTCTCTGAAACAGTGATTTCTCAAAGACTGAAGGCTTCCAAGACAAATTATAAATGGCAGTTTAATGGTAACAAGCAAATTGTAACATGCAGTTGTTTACACAAGCAGAATAACCACGCCTGGTGACTGTGCTGGACTTTGCAGCACGCACTGTGCAAATATTGTCTCACAACTGAACAACAATGAGTTACTTTAACTAATCTGAGAGCAAACATTGCAAATAAAGAGATTAGCTTAAGCATCTTCTAACCACCTGCAGGAAAAGAAATCAAATTATGTGCCTGCATGTCAGCAAGAAGGATTTCTGAGTGAGCTCTACTGCAAATGAGGGGATACAAGTCTAATTTGCACCAGTAGTGCCATTGAAGGTCTGATGATGGGTTTTTTAGTGATCAGGGGGTAGAGGTCAAAGGACTGGGCTGGTATCCAGTCCCTAACTCTCACGCAGCTCCTAGAAGGAGTACACATCCCATCACTGCTCCAAGCCTGGTTTACAAGCCTAGTTTACAAGGGCTTTGCAGTGATTTACCAGGCCAAGACTGAAAATAGCTTTACTGCTTGAAGGCTAAAACTTAGCATGTGCTGCCCTTCTTTTATCACTTACATACCCTCTCTGAAACAATTAAGATGACACTCTGCCCAACTTTAGCACCTTCAATCTATAGCCCCCCACCCAAATATGGTGGAAAGCAACCTGCTAGGAATATTATTGGTTGTAATCCCTCTTTATATGAAGGGAAAGCTGATGTACTCGCCAATACCTTGCAGAGCAGGATTACATTGCTTCATTATCCCATGAGGCAAATACATCTCTGATTGCAGCATGCCTGGGTTCTGCTGAATCACTGCAGCAGCTTCATCAAAATGTTTTGCCAGATCATTTTCACCTGTCTAAAATGTATTTTTAAAGTAAATTCCAAATTTGAGAGGGAAAACATGGATGGGCATGAGGAAACGGCTTCAGGCTATACTCCATCCCAGGCTAGGATCTGATGCAGACCAGGAATATTAAAAGTTGTTTTTCTGGAATTTGCTTCTTTGCTCCAGTGTGCATAGAGCCCCAGCAGCTCCCCCTGCCCCTCAGGCAGCACTGCTGGGCTGGGCGGGTGCCGGAGCCCTGGCACAGGCTGCCCCGAGAGAGGCTGGGGGCTGCTCCTGGGAGAGCTCCCCAAGCCCAGGGACGTGGGGCTGGGACGTGCAGCCTGTCCTCCAAGCCCCTCACTTACTCTGTGCTATAGGGGCGCAGGATTTGGCACTCCCAGCAGCCCGTGAGACCTCCCTGCTCCTGCAGAAGTGGGTGACACCAGCCAGACTCCTGAGATGGAGACCAAAGCCTTGCGCTGCCCTTTCAGTCCTGTACCTGCCCAGCAGGGAGAGGCTTTCACCATGCATGGCTGTTATTTCAGTAATGCGAGCTTTTTAAGCGACTCATCCTAATCTGCGAGCTTTCAGAGTCCGCTTTCAAATGCGATGTCCTGTTTAGTTTTAGCACATCAACAACATGCTTTCTTAGCCTATCTGTATGCATTATCTAGTGCTGTAATGTATCATGTACTGAACTACAGCATCATTACAGGTAAGTGCTCAGGTTTAAATGCAAACATAATTGCATAATGTGGTACAGCCAGGAAGAATAATGCAGGAAATAGAGCCAGCTCCATCTGATAGTGCAATCTGACTGGAACGCCGGCCGTTCGGATCAAACACGCAGCCCAGATGGGGCAACCAAGAATAAAAGTGCTTTGCGGTATCTTTATTGTCATCATCAAAAACACTTATCTGCCAGAAAGGTAAAAAGGTGAAGATGGGACTCTTACAGAAAAGGTCACACAAGCAGTAGGGGAACACTGGGTTATGATGGCTGGTGAGATGGCACTCCTTAGCAAAGGCTACCTTTGCACCATCACTGCAAGCTGAATTTTCCAGTTCCTAATGGAAATCTGGATGTTAAGCATCGTTTAGAAGACTGGGCACACCCCTCCTATTTCCCTGAAGACTAAGGTGTCTATTTAATTTCAGTAAGTCCTTATGTGCAAGGAGCTGTACAAACATCAGAGATCATTCCTGATGCAAGACAACTTCCAAACAAGGACATATCTAGAACAGAAATACGCATGTAGTTAAAATTAAAACTGATTCTCAATGGAACAGTGCTGCTATCTTTTTTTTTTTTTTCCCAGTGGTTTGAGCTGCCAGTGACACACGATAGGCAATTTCAGCAGGGGCACAGACAGCTCCAGAAGCCTGAAACCAGCTGAAGTTCATTTAGGAAATTTTGCACTGCATGGCTGTGCCATGAGCAACCACGCCCCAGCTGAAGAGCAGCATCACACACGCTACGGGACATTAGCCACTCTTGTCATTTCAAGAGATTTCAGCCCAAACTTCACTTTAATCAGATAACAAGATGAGAGAGTAGCGTGAGAGAGAACCCCTCGACCAACACGCCACATGGCTAACTGAGAGCCCTTTGAGTTCAAAGTACAAACTGCTGCTGTCTGGGCTACAAAGCCATCCCTTTGTCTTTCGGGGCTGTAACAGCTCATCTTTGTTGGGAGCACAGATCCCCTGCAATGTGCTGTGCCTTTCACTATCTGCCCTCCCACACACGTTTGTCTGCCTGTTAATAACTTGGCAGGATATAAAATCTAGGGTCCCAAGGAGCTTTGCTGGCACATCCAAGTCCCAATGCATTCAAGTGCTTAAGGATGCAGATGTTGCCTGTTAGCATTTTCCAAAGGCAGACTTGACTTCAGGAAGAGTTGGGCATCATATTAAGGTACATACCTGAATGACTGTGTACATACAGGGGTTGGAAGTGCCTTGGTGTAAACCCCAAAACCCTGCCCACTGCTAACTATCACCACTTGGAGGAACTTGTCCAAATTTTCATGTTGCGGTGTCTGCATCTCCCAGAGGTGAAAATGAACACCAACAAACTCATGGCCATGCTGGTAACCACTGAGTGCTGTCCTTCCTGCACGGGAAATCTCACTTTCTGCCACATTTCCTGAGCCATCTCAGCTTTGAAACTTTGCCCCAGTTCATTAGGCATAGATAGATTCAAGACAATAAGAAGCTAAGTCCCAAGATCAGGAAAACAAAGAAAAACAGACCTTGGGTGAGCCATCTCCACAGTTGATAGAGAATTGCCCCCTGCCAGCTGTTTTGCATCTGTTTAGTCAGTTTTGCATAGGTCAGCCTGAACATCTAAACCCATTTATGATGTCCATGCACACACATGCCTGCTGGTGAGCTCTGAGAAAACCTGTCCTCAACACCAAAAGCAAAATCTACATTTCCCACCCACCAGAAACAGGTTAAGGCAGGAGGAAAAAGGCAAATAAATGAGAATTAAAGTGACAATGAAAGAACAAGAGTGTGTGTGAAAGTCAGAACCACAATCCCTAAGTGAATAAAGCTGAGCCTGAATCCCAGACCCAAAGAAGATGTGTGAAAGCAGGAAAATAAATCAATAAGCAAAGCAGCAATCTCTTGCCTCAATTTTATCCGAGGAAGTCAAATTTACTGAGCTCCTCACAAACTGTCTTTGGCTAAAATCACTGCTAACGAGCTCTGACATTTGAAATTTAACTGAATATGAGCTAACAGCTCCCAGCCCTGCACCACCCATGAAGTTAACTGGGAATATTTTGTTAATGCCGTAGACAGGCTAACTGCCTCTTTATTGAGGAGACGCAGCATTTGCTGAAAAGTGTTTATAGCGTCTGCCTCACCTGATGCCTCCCTGCCCTGGGACGTCTGCTTTTCTTCACGGGGCCTGCAGAGCTCTTGGTCCCCTCCTCTCCTTCCCATCAGGATGGTAATTGTTTGCTAGTTTTTACGAGGCAGCCTTACGATCCCTTAATGAAGTCCTTTGCTCTGCAGCCATTTCCAAGGACGGACTGGGAATGAGGGGTTTCCACCTACGGAGCTGCCAATCAGGGAAACACACCTGGCACTTCCAAGGGGTTGTTAACTCAGTCCATTGCCCAACTCATCGTGAAAACAGCCTATTTTTACTGGCAATCACATAAAATTAACCCCTTTGTTAAAGACAAAATGAAGGCTCTTAGATAAACTGTGGCAGAGTGCTTGAGCATGCTGGTTTTTCCTTCTGCTGCAACATTTTTTAAAATTTATTCTGTTTTAATAAGTGTTTCTGAACTGAAATAGTACAGGAATTCATTCAGCCTCCAACTGTGCACCTCTTTCATGTTGTTTAGAGTGGGGAAAGACTTTGCCATAACACCAGCAGTTACAAGACAAGGAAGGAAAAAAAGAAGAAAAAAAAATAATACAAAAAAATAAAAATATATGTACTACTTATTCTTATTCTACTCCTTACTCTAAAGTCTTCACACAGAAGAAGTGATACAGGATGATTATGTTTCCATCACTACCAGTAGCTTGCTAGAAGCTTTCCAGGTCTTTGTTATCCTGAGGATATTACCACTTTCCCCCCCCCCCCCTAAATGATGCAAAACCCAACTGTGTCTCCACACCACACACAGACTCCAAATTTTCTTTTTTTCTTGCAGATTGGGTGGGAAGCCTGATCTTATGGCTCAAGACATGGCCAGGTACCAAGCTCAGCTCCTCAGAGCTACATACCTGTAGAAGTGATGCCTTTTAAGCCAGCATCCACCTCACATTGAGTGTCATACATGACATAGGTAATACATGTCTAGAGTACAACCTAGCAGAAAATATTGTAGAGATTAAAAGGGAAGGAGATCCTGGCCTTCTAGAACCCATGTCTAGTCACAACCAGACCACCTGAGTTGCTGGTCCACGTGTTTATCCAAGTGAGACCCAGAAAGCTCAACAGCTTTATATATGCGCAGCAACCTTTTGTTCTGAATAAATGTCTGGGAACAGCCCAGCAGTCAAGAGAAAAGACTTGCAGCAAGATGGAGCCACCACAGCACCTCGCACATGCTGACAGTCACATATAGGCTCTGTATTCTGCAAGATTAAATCCAATCAGTTTTAATGTCCGTGAGGGAACCAGAGCATCGAGGGGCAAGTTTGGTACTAGGAATGCACGTCAATCAGGGCCTCAGTGCAGCACCCTTAGGTGCCTAAAATAAAGCACCAAAAATCAATCAATCAATCAATCAATCAAATAAATACATAAAGTAAAATGATCTATGATTTTTGTTTAAGGCTAAAAGAAAACATGCTCCTTCCCCAGATCTGGCATTTCAGTACTTCAGGCCAGGAGTTGTCTCCATTGCCACGGTCAAATCCAGTCTCAAATCTTTATGCTTGACCAGTATAAAGATAGCATCTCTTTCCATGGTCCAGCTGTGGCCAGGGCCCTTCCCCCACAACGTTCACACTACTAAAATCTCCCAGCTTTCAAAACGGGGTAAACACTGCCCAGCTCCTTACTGGGCACCAAAACTGGCCCCAGAAACATCAAGTGTAGGACCATGCTTCTCAGAAAACTCCTTCGTGCAGTATTAGGTCCACTGGATTGCTCTATTTGGGACTGGGAAGAGGACACAAAGTCAGATGGTGACACAGAGGATTTTGTCTGGGACGCAAGAGCTGCCTGAAGGCATCTTCAACCCAAATCACACCTAAGGAGGGACAAGACCCTCTCGTACATTAAATCACACTCCAACCTGGGAGAAGAACAAGTCCAGGCCATGTGTGTCTCCAAGGAGCTCTGCCCTTCCAATCAAATTCCCAATGGGGAGATGAAAAAGCTTCCCTTTTGGTTCATCCAGAGCCCAAAGCTGTGCACCCCAGCATGGACCCAGCCATTAAATACCTCCAACCCTTTCCCCCAAATCAAGAGCAAGTTCCACAAATGGGGAACCAGGGCCACGCTTCTACCACAGGCCATCCACCTGCTTCAAACCTGCCAAAATGCCAAAGGAGTCAATTAGAGGCTGTCATAATTAAACAGGAAAGTGGCAGCAAGAATGTGTAAGAGCCTGGGAGCAAGCACAAAGAAAATTTGCCCAGAGTCCCTCAGGAAGGCTTCCTCACACCCTCCCGACCTTAACTCAGGCCTTCTCTGGGTGAGGAAGGGGAAACCTTGCTTTCTGTCCCCCACAGCAGTGCCTCCAAAACGATACTTTTCACTCTGAATCTGTTTTTTTTCAGGTTGGGGAGCAGGAATAAATGGATGGGAAGAAGGAAAATGGTTCTCCCACTTCATTCTAATTTCACACTGAAAAGGAGTGGAAAGACATCGGTGTGCTGTGGGTTATGGGGTGGTAGCATCCCATCACAGGGGGAACGTCCAACCGGCCTCCAGTGCTACACTGTTAGAGGGATGGGAAGAAGAGGGCTCCCTGCAAAAGCACATGCAATTTAGGAAATGATGTCTTCTCATACACTAGAAAGATGGTGGGATGGGGGAAAGAAAAAAAAAAATAAAAAGCTATTCAAAAATGGGGGAAAAAGAAGAGAAAGAAATACTTATAGTTCAGCCCTTGATTTTTTGAGGTGGCAGCAGAAAAGGAAAGAGTTAAACCTCAGATCAGGAAGCAAAAAGTTAAAGCAAAAGCAAAAAAAAAAAAAAAAAAAAAAAAAACACTACAAGCAGATCTCCTAAATTTTCCTATTGCAGCCCAAGGCCGATCCCATTAAAAGGAAAAGGGAAAAAAAAAAAAAAAAAAAAAAAAAAAGCAGGAAAGGAAAGAGAAAGAAGGAGAAGCAATTTCGCTTATCCTTTTCTCGCACACCTAGCAGCCACTTTTTTATTATTATTATTATTATTTATTTATTTACCTCCCCCTTCCAGAGCAAGGCCCTTATTTTCTCATTTAGTCCAGCAGAGATTGTCCTCCCGGAATGACCTTTTTTTTTTCTTTCCCCTTTCTCTTTCTCTCCTCCTCTCCCTTGTCCTCCCCCCCTCCTCCTCCTCGCTGCCTCCAGGCAATTGCCCTCATGCCAGTAACTAGATAACACACTCTATCAGAGATTTTTTAAAAAATCATTGCAAAGGCACTAGGGCTGATAGTGGCATCAATCCTAGCCTGACACAGGCTCGGGTCAACCATTTATCTCTTCACATTGCCTGTGGTTACTGTGGAGGCCATCTTGGTTCTCTACATCTTAACAACCTTGCAGATGGTCCCTCTCTCTGCTCTGATAGCATCCGCACCCCAAGACTGGCTTTGTGCTTTTATTTTTATTAATTTGTTATGGACTCCCCTACTTCCTTTCTGTGAGGCGTGCAAATATAAGTTGTTTTTGCATGTTCCTACCCCCGCCTCTGAAAATAACCATGATGAAGACAGGAGGTTAAGCAACAGAGAACATAATGATGCAAGGGGGAAGGAGCTTGCTGGGTTGTTAAAAATGTGTATTTATATTAAATAATAATAACACACACCTGATATTTTGGAAAAGTTTCATCTAGTCCTTCTCCTGGCTCCCCATCCCTTGTGGCATTGTTATGGCAGGGTATTTGCACTGCCAAAGCACCAAGGAGCCCTGTTCAAAGCTCAGGGAACCAGGCACTGGTAGGAAAAATCCTCCCTGATAACCTGTAGGTAAAGCCAACTGTTCCCCTTGCCTCTGTGAGATACAATCAGTATGGGCAAATGAAGATAAAGCGCCTTCTATCATCCTGCCCTATGATACCATGACAGTGCAGGTGGCATGGCTTTGCACTAAGGGCAAGGAAGCACAGAACTGATGGGCACAGCTCTGTGAGCAAACAGTGCCAGGGCTCACTCACAGGCTTCTGTTCAAACCAGGATGCCTCCATCCTCATAGGTGGCACATTTCACTCATACCCTGCTTAACCAGCCTCAAATTGGTGAGTGGTTTTCCTCAAAGGAAAGCACTGGAGAAGGCAGAGAGAGGATCGTTTTCCTTTCTGGCACCGTTTGTTGCTCCAGAAAAAAAAAAAAAAGGACAGATGGAGATGGGCAGCCAAAGGACACTGAAGAGACAGAGCATAGCAATGGGAACATGTTAGGGCTGTACCATTTCTGAAGACAAAGGATGAAGAAGCTTGAGAGGTGACACCCCCATCTTCACCTTTAGGCACTGGTGCCCTGCTGAAGTTCCTGGATTTATTTATATATTTTAAACCAGAAGATACAAATAAACATATCTGACCATAAACTGGAAGCCCACACCTGTCTACAAGCAGGGGCAACCAACTATGAACCTTCTGTCCTCAAAGCTCACCCATGAAATGTCCATACAACACAAGGATGGTACTAAAAACGAGAGTGAAAGAGCATCACACATCTACCATGCTGAGCACAAGGAGCCTGCTGGACCTGCAGGAGAGTCACCTCCCATCTCTTGTTACCCTCACAGATATACAATATGGTCAGGAGATTCAGCACAGCACTGCTGTGAAAAATAAAGTAACAGCCCTTTATGGCTGGCATGCTCTGTGCTGCCAGAGAGCCTTATCTGCTCCCTGGGATGCTGCCTAGGAACTGCCACCTATATAAAGAAACAAATATCTCCAACAGACAAAATTATCTCATCTCCAGCCTCACCTCAAAAATAATATGGCACCCAGAGAGAGTTAATGAGGAAAATAAGTGGAGGAAAAGAAAAAAGAAAAAAAAAAAGAAAAAAAAAAAAGAGGAAGGAAAGATTCTCAGATATACAGAGGAATACATGGGATTTGTAAAGCTGATCCTGGCTACGTTAAAAATTTGAACAGTAAGGGTATCTTAATTGACCATGCAGTTCTCAGATGCAGACTTTGCTTGTTTGTTGTGTTTTTTTCTTTTTAATTCTGAAAAGCAAACAAAATGGTCATCCCACTACCAATCACCGAGGAAAGAATTCACAGTTCCTCGACACTCTAAGCTACTTCTTAAATCTCAAGACCTTCCCTCCATGCCCTGCTGAAAACCAAACTAACGTCAGCACAGCACAGCCAGGCAGAGCCATAATCCAGGGTGGCATTTTTATCTAGCAAGTAATTTTTTAGTAGCCTTCTATTTCTTAATAGGGACCCCTTGAGGGTTGGGTTGGAGAGGATTCACTAGAATGCCAGTTCAGTTTCTCTGCGACTTAACACACATGGCACCTGCCCTCCAACGAGCATTGCATCACCCATCTGGGCCAGGAGAGGAAGGGGGAGTCAGCGCAGGGAAACTCTGCTCAAACAGCATGCAGGCACGATGATTAGGTCTGGTCCAGTGATCCGGAATAATCATTTGAAAGCTCACTAAGCATAATGGGTTTGGAGACATCCAAGCCTGGTCAAACCTTCCCCTGAGCATCCTTTACACGTGGTATCAGCATGTTTTGCATGTCTCATCAGTGTCACGGTAGCTGACATCTCATTATGCAGCCAAGGTGGAAGTGGACAGGTACTGAGTGAGCATTAGAACTACTTTTCTTTTCCCTTGTATTATTTAATTCATATCTTTCCATTATCCAGTGTATCATGAAGCTGTGAACTAATTAAGTCCTGTGGGATATACAATCAGTGGTGGAATTTTTTCCTTTTTTTTTGCTTCTCCTTTCGGTAGGCTAAATTGCATTACATACAGATATAAATATAATTGTACAACTCTTCCCAAGTTAACAATGGAGCAAGCTGCAAACACTAATGATGCCAAATACAACAGTGGGGCAGAGGCCTGCTGTTTACTTCGCATGACCTACTTAAGTCATATGGTGGCAAGTACTTCAAACACAAAGCAAAGCAAGGGCCAGAATCAGTTTCTAAAGAAAGCCACAGAAGTTGTTCTTTGGGGGATATTCAAACTCGGAGCAGGCCCCAGGAAAAGGCCAAGCTGGTGAACCCAAGTCTGATAAAATCTGCTAAGTCATAGGTCTCCAACCAGCAGCTTGAAACTCCCAGAAATTGTGGAGGTTCCTCTGAATCCCAACCTGAGTCCAGCTCAGACTGCAGCCATGCAAGCAATAGCTTGAAGGTCAGAGTAGAAGGGATAAATATTGCCTCACTTCCATAAAAATACATCTCTTTTTCTTGACTGAGGATGCTGCCCCAAAATTTTCAAAGGGTTCAACTGGACCATCAAATGGAAGTGACTCAAGGCAGCAGCATGCACATGGTGAACAGGACACCCAGCTTTTTCAAAAAACAGCATTCTAATTTGATGAGAGCAACAGGCCAAATTTTGAGTGAAGCTATGTTGTGATAAGAGGTGGAAGAGCTCTCTTTTCTGCAGACTTAAGCCTCCCTATTTCATGCAGGTCATCCAAGATTTAAGGTATCTAGAACCAAGATCTTTTCATTAAAATAGATCTTTATATGTATTTATGCAGGGGAAAAAAAAAAAAAAAAAAGTTAAATAAAATTAAAAAGAAAAAAAGCACCTAACAAAGAGTTTGTAGGTATGATCCTCAAGTACTTGGAGCTTCTTTATATCCAAGACGATTAAAGAAGTTCAAAGAACAACCACCTCATTAACTTGCAGAGAAAGAACAAGTGGTGTTTGCTAATCTCTGCAGGTGACTTTGGTGTTCACAGATTCCACATGCACTTGCAATTCAAACAGAGGGCAAGGAAATACCTCAGAAATGTATATAATATGCTTTGGATGTGGCCAAAGAAATGGAGGAATGTGCCTGTCTGGCTGCATGTCGTTATTCAAAACCCAACTAACAGAGCTAGGATCTGCCTCCTGGATGAGTTACACTTGGCTGTTTAATGCTATTTTTCAGTAAAGCTGATCCAGGGTGAATTAATGGGCTAATTCAGTCACTGTTTGGATCCTGTTCTGTGGAGTCAAGCAAGAGAAAAATGCCATTTAAGGCTCCTGCTGGTTGAAGAAGGCATCGAGCTGATGGCCATGTCTCTGGCACTTGCTGTGCAGTAGGATCCCTAATGCATGGATTTCCCTTCAATGCCACTGGGCTGTCTGTGAGCTATTGGCAGAACGGCTGCTAAAAGCATCATCCCATCATGGTTTGTGTTCATCTCATTTCCAGCCTACCTGCCAAATCCCAACTGATCATGTTATTCTCTTCCTCATTATATTAAGAATTACAGACAGGTCCTAATAGATGTCTTATAAAGAATGAAGAAAAATACCCTCTCCCTAACCTTTGTATCCCTTAGACTCCAGCTCCCAGGACAAACCTTTTGACTTTTATCAAATTTCTGCTCCAAAGCAAGTTTGTTCTCCTTTCTTATCAATGCTCCCTCCATGCTCTTGATAATACAAGCCTCTGTCAGCCTTTCTGTGATGCCTTTTTTCCATTCTGCTGCCATTCTGGAGCTAACACTGCTCCATCACCATCTCAACTTCTCTGCTCCCAACCTCCCACAAAACTCAGCTGTGCTAAGGCTTCGCTCATTTGTCAGCCTGCCTGGGCATCCTTCAGCTGGCAGAAGAATAAGCAGAAAACAAAACACAGAGCAGAGTATCTGTGGTTTTGGAGTGCTTTGAGACCCTTATGTGAGAGTGCAATAGAGGTGCCAGATGTTATTATAAAGAGATGCGGCCCCATTACTTGTACGCAGAGTTGTGCTGCCTGCTAATAGCACCATTATCCTAAGGCACGTGGTGCTATTAATGCATTGCACTGCTTGGTGCAGAACCTGGGGACCATTATTTCCACTGGAAAGGTAAGGCCAGTTCACATGACATGATTTAAACCTCTACAGTGAAGCATGCATATGCTGCACCAGGTCATAAATCTTCACGGGATGCTGTCAGCTAGAAAGGGACCAAAATTGAAACCATTTATCTGAACTCCCCACCCATCCACCTCTGCTCACCAGGCCAGTTTTGGGAAGAGGGATAAAATGATTCCAAATGCCTCCTGGGTTCATTAAGCAGCAGCAAATCCCAGATCAAACGGCACTACTGGTTTCGTCCTGCTCTCCTTTCACTCACTCAGGACACTCAGGACTCTGATTTTCCCCACACTGAGTGGAAAAAGCACAGCAGGGACAAACCTCACAACTTATTCTGGCTGTCACCTGAGCCAAAAGGCCACCTGTCACCTTCTCATTAGTGAGGCTACAGGACCCACAACAGAGTTGGTGATAACTCCTCCACGCTGCAGCTGGGGCTCTATGGCAGTCGAGCTGCCCTTTGCACATTTGGTAAGGAAAACCTGAATGAAAGGAGTTGTTGCTATTTGATCTGATACTGGCCTAAGCACAGCCCCGTGCTGGCCTCTTGCACTTGATAACTAGCAATTTTTATTTTATTTTTTGGCTTGGTTTTCCCCATGGCTATGCACATTTCAGGTAGCAGAGCTAGCAATGCTGACTAGCAAGCACAGGGGAGAGGAGTCAGCCTGCATCCTGCAGAATATGGGGAGCCAGGGCATCACGAGGGCTGGCAATGCTAAGAGGGAAAAGGCTACCTGTGGTACCTGTGATATGCCTTTATAGGCCAAGGGCAACATTAAAACACTTGCAATTTGTTTGTGTTTTCTTAAACAGAATGAAGAAAGCAATGGTGTTTTAGGATGCTTAGTTGCACTAAACAAGATTTGCAGGGCAAGTATTCAGGGATTCTTGACTTATTAAAAGCTTCAGAATCTGATGTGGGAAACACACCAAAATTACTTGGACAGGATAGTGCAGCTGCTTTGGGGTAGGGTGGTAGATACAGCAACCGAATTTTCACTGCAGACAGTTAAAAATTACCATGATAACTTTAATATCAATTCTCAGCAAATGAACTTCAGTTTCCTAGTACTAAGAAGACCGCATGATAATTTGGTTTACTAGAGAAAAAACAGCATTAATTCTGATAAGTCAGGAGTGAAACTCTTCCTACTTGCACTGGTAGGACTCCACCAACTTCTCACGAGCTGCACATTTAAGAAAGGATGATGGCAAAGGGACATTTGACATCTATCAAATATACCACCACTCTGAATTCCTTGTCACAAATAGAACTTGACACCCTCAAAAACTCTGTGACACCCCAAGAGCTCTAAAAGGATGGCTTAGGTTTGTAATTAACGCTTCTAGATATTGAACTGTATAATTATGTTAGTTCAGAATCGCAGATTTTTGTAATACACACTTGGTGGATGTCTTCCTAGCAGAGAGATTGTCCCATTCTATTTTGGATACTAAAAAGGAGAAGAAAATAAACAGAAACAGAGCTGCACAAATGCCGAATGCTAAGTCTCTGCCAGAGAGCTGAAACGCCGTACCTCATGGCTGAGGTTTCCGATCAAGTAACAGAAAATAACCCCATTGCAACAGAATTTGCATTTATATATACAAAAAGGAAAGTGTTAAAAAAAGGTGCCCGCTGTCCAGAAAATAAGGTTAAGCTCATTTATGTCTCATAAAATACATGATTAACCATAGTTAACCATGAATTCAGCTGCGCAGCATTAGAACTGCTGCTCAAAGTTGGAAACCATTTAATATTATATATTGCTACTACTCAGCCTAAATTGTTTTTGTGTGTGCGTGTGTGTGTGTGTTTTGCCTCCTTTAAATGTACACAATATTACAAATTTAATTTTAAGCTGTTTGAATCAGTCTGTAAAAAAGATTTGATTATACCTGAGTGTTCTGGCCCCAGTTTTTCCATATCTCAGTAATCTTGGCGGTAATTGGCTGATTAGCTCCCTCACACTCCATCTCTGCCTCAGTTTCCATGGTAATGTTACAGGAGCTATTATAGATGAGAACTTCATCTCTTTCCACTTTAGGGCTGAAACGAGAAGGGAGGTTAAATGGGGTGTCATCAATCTTAATGAAATGCAATTATTTTTACTCTTATTAATCATTGCAAGCCATTAGCTTGTGGCAACTCCTGACCACCATTTGTCAAACTTTGCAAATTTCTGTAATTTTGTTTCCATTCTTTTATTGTTTATTTGTTTTTTTTTCCCCCCTTTATCTGCACACACTCGCAATAAAATACATGCAGTAAATATCTCTCAGTGATGCCTTGCTGCTTCCCCAAACTATTGCAAACAGTAGCAAATGCCATCCGAGAACCAAGGAAGATACGTGCAGACAACAGCGAGGGAATCAGCAGTGCTAGGATCAAAGATGGACTCCTACGTGGGGTAGGGTTTGTTCACATCTCCCCCTCCCCATCCTACTCACACTTAGCAATAGGGAATGAATAACTTGCAACTCCCCTAGGGCAAGTGGAGAAATTGGAAAAGCCACACAACTGGCTAACTGGTCCCTAATTCCAACTGTGAAAAAATGAGCTCATTTAGGGGTTCCAATTCCTGTTACCCAGCTGATTGCAATGATGCTTTGTTGCTAGCATTGGAACATTAACTTAGTAAATTAATTAAAGTTACTTAACAGCCCAGACTAAGCAGATTCGATATATGTGCCAGTTATACTAACAGACATTTGCTCTAAAGCCTCCCCTTGCACAGGGGAGAAAAGTAATAGAAAAGGTGGTGGGGAAGAGATATTTTTCCTGGGTCTCGCTGCTGACAGCTGCTGACTTTGGTAGCATTTTATTATGGGGAGCTATAGGATCCACGATCCCTCAAAGTGAGGGGAAAGCTTCCCAATTTACTTCTACAGACTTTGGGATACTCTGGTGCCACTTGACATTCCTTCCCCTGGTTCCAGCCCCCAGCCCAGGCTGCCCCCAGCCCCATCCAGCCTGGCCTTGGGCACTGCCAGGGACAGGGCACTCACAGCTCCTCGGGGCAGCCTGCGCCAGGGCCTCAACACCCTTGTCATCAAGAGTTTTACTCAGCAAATCAAGGCATCAGATCTGTAGGACCAGGATTTTCAGAGGTCTTAATTGTCCCAAAAGCCTCGTCTCACTGGGTTTTCTGGAGAACCAAATTTAGGAGCCTAATTTCCATCAAAATCAACCCATCTGGAAAGCCACCACCCAGAGCTTTCTCATGAGCCTGGTGATCAGGACAATTTTATGAACCTGAAGTTTTTAGACGAGGCTGGATATGAGAGCTCACTGTGCAAACAAAGAGCTGCTCTGACAGTACCGTCGTGGGCTGTTTGTTTTGGTGGCCTTTGTCAGGGCAGTGGGAGGATAACTTGTTAAAGGAAGCAGCCACATCAGCAGGAAAAAAATAAAAAATAAAAAATGAAAAGCCTTCTGCAAGTAGCTGAACCTTTTTAACAGTGAATTTTTATTTCTATATTTAAATGAACCTTTCCCTCTGCTGTATCAATAATCAAAAGCCAGCCGTAGGGAACTACGCTCGCTTTTGATAGCGACACTTTGAGAACTGCTCTTGTCCTGTACAATAATTCAATGGACTGGGCTATCTTTCAAGACTGCAGAGTACTTCTTTTTCATGCTACAAGAAACAGCTGCATCTTTAAACAACCAACAGTTTTAAAGGGAGAAGGGGCTTGTTGTTGGCTCGATGCAGGGCCCAGCTCGCTAGCCACTGAAGTCAGTGGGAGGATCTCCAATCACTTCTTTTTACAAAAGGTTAACAAGTTTTGCTTGTAGGCAAAGAGCCAATTCCCCCCTGTTCTCGAGCAACCACTTCTGAAATTATGATGCTGGATGACTGTAACAAATGGTATTGTTTAAAGAAAATACAACAAAACAGGGGGGTTGGCAAAAGGAAATTTGGGGATGTATCCATGCACCAGCAACATGAATGGTAAGATTTGCACCTTTCCTGAGGAATATGCATTTGCCATTATGCAAAAGTACAAAAGCATTGCATAAAGTACAGGCTTTAGGAGAGACTATATTAGTAGAAGCTTTACTCAAACCATTCTAAAGCTAATAACTACACATAATATCTTTCTTGTTTGTTCTTAAGTCAGCAATGATTTCAATAGTTTTGTCCCCATCCTGGGATGAATGTCTAAACTGTTGAACATTTGTGCAGAACTCATACCCATATCCTTATTATTGTTGTTCGTTATAATTATTACTTAGAGCAATCAATGTGTATTGTTCCAGGAATTCCCCAAATAGTTAATTTATAGTTTGATCATTCTAATTTTCACTTTGCTGCAAATTCCATTGCTACATTGAAATCAAATCTTATCTGAAATGAAATTTGAGAAAACAATTTCAAAAGACCTGAGGTAGATCATTTGGATGTCTTCAAACTCTCTCTTCCTCTACTTTTCCCCAGATTTTTCTGATTAGGAAACTCATCTAAAATACACCCATCTTCTCTGTTCCTGCTCTCTTTCAGTGAGACCCACATTCACCAGGAAAAAAAATCATCAAGCCAATGGAAAATTCATTAACAGCCCCAGTTTCAATTTCTAAACACTAGGTGAGAGTGAACATAATATGGGGAAAATTTATTACCAAAAATAAATAAATAAATAAATAAAATTAAATTAAAAAAGGTTGGAAAAATGCAGAAAAATAGGTTTAAAAAAGTTGATTGATTGGATTTCGATTTGATTGGATTTCCTGCACCTGAAGGAGTGTTAAAACCTGTTTCTGTGACATGTACAACTAAATTTGGCAAAAAACAGTGAAGAACAATAAGGAAGCAGCCATCAAGTGGACTGCCTGACTTCTATCTCCATTGTCATAACATGACCAGCTTAGGTGCAAGACCTCCCACCCACTCACGCTGCTGGCACCAGGATAAAGCAGTTGCAGCAGCAGAACTGGAGCAACCCACACCAGGAAAAGGAGCAAGAAGAAAAAGCATCATAATAATCCACCCACTATAAATGCATCTTTATCTGTAAAGAGCTGAGCACAATTTTGATGCTCAGGGAGCAGAAAGCAATAACCAAAAGCAATATCCTGGGGCTGCCCTATCACTCTCGAGTTTGTGGGTTACCTGGTCTGCAGTTACACTGATGTTAGAGATAGCAAAGCAAAGCTCAGCAAGACAAGTCAAGGCTCCTGGGGTTTCTTGCTTTGAAACAAATCATTGTGGGAACAACAGACCTATTGAAATCAGCTTAATTTCAGACTGTTTTTCCACTCTAGCTCTCTCTGTTCCTGTCTTCCCCAATGAAACCATCCTCCCCATTTCCCACGATGCTATCAGACGTTACCGGTGCACAACAGGACGCTGGACATGCCAGTTGGCCAGCTGCATTTTTCTAGTGTTTGGCCCACAGGTTGCTGGCAAAAAGACAGGTTAGGACAGACTTATATCCTCCTATTCCTCAGTAAGAAACTAATTTATTTCTGCCTAGCACAGATTTTCTCTAAACTGACAAAAAAATCATATTTCTTAAGACATTCATCCCCTGTGAAGCCCAGCTCAAGTTTATCAGAGCTCAAAAGCTAGTAAGGAAGAAATGACAGACTGACAGGCTGATGCTGTAGCTGAGTAAACCACCTTTATTTTTTATAAACAAGTTTAAAATGCCACTTCTGCTGTCCTTGTTCAGTAAATGCCAATTTGCTTCATTCCCTCAATACAGGGTATCCAGAACTGCCTCTGAGGGCTCACTACTGTCCCGCTGGTGACAAAGTTAATGGTGGCATAAGGATCAGATAAGGATGGTCCCAAATCTCTACCACTTCACTGAAGTACCTGGACAGTACCAACGTGCACCCGTCAGGAATGCCTTCACCATCTAAACAAAGCATGGCAATGCACTGCAATGGTATTCAAACTCTATTTAAGAGCTCAAGCATCTTTGAGGAAGTGCTCTTCATCTGTTTATTCCTTAATTCAAGCCTCCCTCTTCCTCCTTGAGGCTCTGCAGGTTTAAATCCCCACAGCTCTGTTAAAGACATCGGTACCAATTTTCACTCCCAGGCAGCTTGGCCTTGGATTTGCAGAACCCAAGTAACCGCTCGAGCACCCTTGTTGAGTAAAGGTTGCACAGTGTGCTGAATCTTCTCTGCAACTTTTTACTCATGAAGCTGCTTAGAGAGAGGAAGGGGAGGAGAGGGAAGAAAAAAAAAAAAAAGGCTTCTGCTTTTCATAATGCCTAATCTTTTTCCCCATTGGCATCCACCAGATGTTGCTTTGGATCAGAAGATAAATATTAAAACCTAAGAAGGAACAAAGCAGGCTGTTTACGAGATGGATTTTCTGATGTCTCTCAAACACTTTAAAAAGGTGGGAGGGAAGGAGGGGGGTCTAGAGATGCTTTGATAGACACAAGAAGTGAATTTCACGACCCAGCGGAGCTCTCTAGTGGTCTCAAAGCTAAATTGCTCTGCTGGAATCAAGAATTAGCAATCATCTCCTTCTTCAGCCCATCATTTGGCAGGGGAATGACTTCTAGGGGATATTGCTCATGGATGGGCTCACTCAGATGTCGGAGAGAAGCAGAGCTAACCTGGAAAAAAGTCCAGCCAAACGCCTCTGGGAAGGGTCGCTGTCCCTCTGGTGCCACTGAGGTCGGCTGTCCTCACACAGATACAGGTAGGACATGGATCCTTGCTGCTGGTAGAGACCCACAGTGACCTGGACGTCACATTCGATGAAGGTGGATCTGTCTTCTCGGCAGTCAGTGGAAGAATGTGTCAGGCCACAGAGAATGGCCAAAGATGCTGCAAGGACAGGAAGGGAAAAAATAACCCAAACAGCCTACAAACTACAGATGTTAAGCAGATTTTGGCTACTGGTGCCTGTCATTTGATGCTCATGTCCCAGCCTCCCTTTTGGTACATCCTTTCTGAGGGTGAATAGTGTTTCATGCAACTCCTTCAGCCCCTTTTGCCTTGTGTGGGCCAGCATAACTTCCCTTGTGGGACAAGCATCCAGATGGTCTTTGGGATCAAATGACCCCACATTTGGGAGGAGGTGATTAAATAAGAGTACGGGCATTCCAACTGGGGAAGATGGACAATGGTTTAGAGACCAGGTATAAGGCACATCAGATGTGACCACTTCTGAGATCTAGTGCGGCTCTGAAATCTAGAATTAGATTTAGTGAAAGCATTGCACAGCTTGGAGTGCTTCAAGGGGGCTTGGGTGAATGGGGAGACTGCTTTGCTCCAGACTGGCCTGAGATTTGATCTGAGTTTGACTCAGAGTGGTAGGACGTGTGATGGGAGCAGCTGCATGGTTTGAGATGTATTTAAGGAAAAAGAGATGTGAACAGAAATTAGGTTTTCTTATTCCAAATCCAGAAAAAAAATACATTTAAAAAATGTGTACTGCCACTGAAGATCAAATCAGTTGAAATTATTGGTTTTATTAATTTATATTTTTTAGAGAATCATTTAAGCAAGCAGAGATCAAGACTGCTTCTCTCAAATCCCAGAGCTTGTGAAGACTTCAAGAATTTTTACTGATCCAGAACTAAACAAACAGTTGCAACAAACTCCTGAAAAGTTCTGTGTTAAAAGTATTACATCCTGTACCCAAGAGTGTTCATCAAGTACCAAAAGTGCAACACATAGGAGTTTATCAAGAAAGAATTTTCCTGATTTTCTTTTTTAAACTCTGGTTTGTTCCAAAGGTGTTTTTTTTTGTTTGCTGGAAAAGTATCGTTATCAATCTTAGCTCTTAAGTAATTCTGAAAATGGGTTTTGAAATTGAAGTAATGTGAAAATGCTCTATTTCCTATGTTAAAATATTTAAGATTTTTCTCAAAATTATTTAATATAAGGTATTTTCAAAAAGTTTATAGTTTGTGATTGTTTAACATTAAGGTATTGTTGTTAAAGATGTTTTTCAAAATATTAAAACCTGCCATTTCATCTGTTCTGAAATTCAGAGACAGAATCCACATTTTCTCTGTATTTTTCTTCTCTGGATTCAGAATAAGAAAAAAGTTGCCTACATCTTCATATGTTTTGCAATATGCTAGATCTTTTTCCCTCCCAAATCCAGTGACAATTCTCTAGTTCAGCATTGATTCAAACACAACCAAACACAGCCCCTGCTTCAAAGATCTACATAGAAACATGAGACACAAACAATAGACAGAGAAGCCTACCAAACTATGGTATGATGCCTATATTATTGCTTTTATTATCCAGAAATTATGTCTGGAGACGCCTGAGCTGTCCTCCAGGTCCCACAGAAGTCTCACACCCAAGTTTGTTGGAAATGGCGCTACATACCTGTGCTTTGGCAAGTGAGTATCAACCAAGAGGACTAAACACTACAATGAACTTACCTTTGCACCATTTTTACCTGTGGCAAAAAAAAAATTCATTACAGGAATTTCTTCACAAGAAAATTTGTTTGTTTGTTTGTTTGTTTTCTTCCAGCCAGGGTAGATGCGGCTGAGATCTCAAAAGTACTGCAGAAAATACAACCAGTGAGGATGCTACCCCTTCCCTTTCTCTACAAAACCACAAATTTCCCGTGGACAGAAGGAGAATTTGGTACCATTCCATAATAGAGTATAACAGCTTCTTCTGCCTTACCAGTGACAGAAAAGGCTGCGGTACATTCAGATGTGGTAACGGAGACTAGGTTTGATGTCTAATCATCTACAACAGTAATAAGGAAGATTACATTCACATTAAACACTTGAGGAAGAAAAAAGGAAAAAAATAAAAACAGGCTAGGGAGCTAATCAAAAGAGATTTTGCTTTTCTTCTTTTGTAGTCCTGAAAATAAACTGGCTGCATTTTCCTAAGTCACTAGTGGAAAAACAGCTGAACCCAATTTTAGCAAATTTGGGAAATTGGAAGTGACCCACAAAATCTCCCTATTTTCCTCAGTACTTTGCTGATGTCAAATGGTTAATGTACATCACCAGAAGATATTTCCTGCATAGCCCTCAGAGCTCAGCAGAACAGCCTGTTGCCATTTGGATACCCTCAAAATGTTACACAGAAATCCTTGCTGAAGCACCCCAGAACCTTCATCTCAGTGTTATCACGCCTGTAGGAATGCAGGGCCCTGCATTCTGCCAACTGCTGAAATTATTTTTAACTCAAACCAGGCAAATAAACTTATTTATTTAACAAATCTAAGCTAAAGAATGTGGCTAGAAAGGGTTTTAAAGAATTTAAATGGAAGCAAAATCCAAGAAAATCCTGCTTAATCATACACCTGATAAGCAAACCTCAAACCACTTTCTCCCTCTCAGGCAGAAGGAGAGAGGGAGTTCATCTCCACACCCTACAGCTCTGTCCATCTGATGGGGACACACTTGGGGAGGTGTCCATTTCTCAATCCTTGCTTGAGGTTCTGATATTCCCCCATTTCCAGAGTATTTGATACTTTTCTCAGTTAGGAGGAAGTCTTGGCTTTTCATCCCATTCCTCTAACCATTAAATTCAAATATCCCTTGGCTGTAAAATGCTGCCACTACCTCCTGCCACAACAGTGAAAATAAAAAAGAATTAACTAAAGATTGCAATACACACAGCATATCCTAAAAGTATATAGCATGCCCATTCTGGGACACTTCTCCCTACTTAATTGGTTAGTGTTTGAACCTCAGAATGAAGCTTCTTTATGCTTTAACTACTCTATAAAGATAGAATCTGCTGATCACACGTTGTACAACCCCATCACTAAGATTAATGCATTCATCCCATCACGGCTTCTGTTTTGAGGTCAGACACAATGGCAGCCAAATCTCTGCATGCTGGTGACGGGTTAGGGACCCACTGCCCCCAGCCCTCTCTTTGAGGGATGCTCTGGCTTAAGCCAGGAGCCTGGGATGTTCAGCACAAGGGCTTTGTTCTGGGTCACTGTTTAATAACAACTGCCGGACATGTGATGAGACTAAACCCTACAGGAGTTCCAAGGGCAGCTGCAGATTGATTGAACAACTGCCCAAGGAGTCTCAGTGCCAAACCACACATCCCCAGTTATCCACTGCTCACAAAATGGACTGTAGAGCATAACATTAACTTGTGCTTAGCAGAGAAAACAAAGGGTAAAAAATAAATAAATAATAACGGTAAAAATAAAAGAGAAGGGAGAGGAAAAAGAGAGACCTGTTAAGGTCAAGTCCAACCTTTCCCTATGAAGAATTGCTCCCTACGAGACATTCATTTTGCACAGCCGGGTCCCAAGAGGTGGCTTTGCAAGCATCTATTCCACCGCCTGATAGATCTCACTGTCAGAACATTCTTGCCATGTAATCAATATGCATTTTTTTTTCCTCTTTCTTAATTTCATTTCCAGATTTGAAGGGCAGAAGGGACCATTTGGACCCATCAGAGACCCTCACTACTACTCAGATTCCAATTGCCACCGCATGCCCTCTTCAGATCTCCTGCACTTACTCATACAAATCACCCCATTTCCCTGGTTATAGTCCCCTGTGGCCCTACCCCGGTGCATCGCCCTGGTACATTTGCATGGCTGCATCCAAGGCTCTTTCATCTCGCTCCTTTTGCTCCATGCAATGAGCTCCACCAAGCTATGTCTCTCATTTAAACCAGCCTCATTTCATTTCTAGATTTTAATCTGAACCATCTTCCCTAAATATCCACTTTTACCAATGTAACCTGGCCAAGAGCAGGCCAGGGATTTGATCTAAAAGAGATCTCAAGAACTGTTACATCGGAGCCCTAAAGCCTGGCATGTTATTCCAAGCATCTTTACACAGCCAGGCAAAAAAAATAAATAATAATAATAATTACTATAAAAAAAAATCTGAGCACCACACTCAGATTTTTCACTGATGCATCTTCCTATCAGTTCACCTCCTTTTAAAGACACTTCTACACCTTCACCCCAGTGTCCAACATGCAATCTCAAACACTGTTTTACTGCAAAATATATATATGGTACTTACCCCAATATCACCTAATTGGAATATTCTGTTATTTTCTCACCTGCCTCAAGCTTCCTGCCAGTCTTCCCATCTTTCACAGGAGCACAATTCAATCCCACAGACATTAGCCATTTGTTCTGGAAATTTAACCTGAGATGAACAGCCCCCGCACCTCTATCTGCACTCCTCAAGAGCATTGCAACATGAGTAACAAAGGGAGAAACAGGGAAGAGAAGAGCTCTCAGGATCAAGTCAGTTATCTCTTTACCAGAATTTTAAAGACCGGTGGATTGGTTTTGTGTTTTTTGCTTTGTTTCTCATTGAAGGGACTCTGCTTTTGTCAATTTTGTTATCATTTTTTAAAACTTCTAGCATCTTTTTTTTTTAAAAAAAAAAAAAAAAAAAAAAAAAAAAAAAAAAAACTTTACTAGTTTTAAATCAACTTCCAATTTGATTTTTCTGTAGTTTGCAAAAGACAGCAGTTTCATAAAAGCACCTGGACTGTAGTGGGAAAGAAGTCACATTCCCTACTTGCAGAGCTTTCTGCTATGGATTTGATCACAAGAGCAAGCCAGGCAGGCTGGCTGGGGATTCCCACTTGAATCTCTCATCTTAAAGAGGTCAGAGACAACATGAGCTAGCACTGAGGTCCCAGGGCAAGGAGGATGTGCAAGCTGCAAGAGGCAAAGTCCCCCAGGCACGCAGCTGCAGGTAAAGAACGAGGTGAGGCTGGACTAACTGCACTTAACACCCTAAATGGTGAGGGATGCAATCCCCTAAGTATTAGGGGGAACTCTGGAAAGCAGCACAGATGTCATATGTAGATGTGCAGCCCATGTTCAAACCTCTCAGGGAGAGCAAATAGCCTAGCAAACTTTTAGAGACTTAATCATCCTGTACACACACCAATGACATACACAAGAGAAGCGTTTTTGGCAACTCAGCTGATGAGATCTGCAAGGCTGCAAAATACAGAGCAGGAAATAGAGGGGTTGTCTTGTAAGCGGACTAAAGGAGGGTGAGTGCATCCCTTTGGTTAGGGGGGTTTTGCCCCCCTTGCACCTTCTCTTCCAAAAACCATAAAGCAACAAGCAGGCAGCGATCGGCGTTCGCCTGCTGACATCTAGTGCCAATAAAAAACATTGCGGTCCTGCCTCTTACACATTTTCTCCAGACTCCCCCTGCTGCCTTACCCCCCAGTGAATTTTGAGCACAGTTATTAATGTTGTCACAGTTTGGATCAATTTGATTACATTTTATTCTGCTATTCTTTCTGCAATAACCAGAATGGCTTGTTTTATGGTCTGCTCTTTTTTGTTGTTGTTGGCACTCCAGCATGTTGCCTTTGAAAAAATAATGATAAATAGTTTTGTGGACTATGTTGAGATCCAAGAAAAAGAAAGAGAAAGAGGGAAAGAGAAGGAGAGGAGGAGAAAAAACTGAGCCCTTTACAAATTCTCAGCATCTCCGTTTGAGTGCGGGGGTGGGGGGGATTCTTTTCCTGGTATTCCTCATAGATAAAGAAGCAAACCAGTCTAAATGACAAGAGCTACTTCAGAATTTCAGAATAACAGAGGCTGGAAGGAACATCTGGTTGCCTCTCATCCTAACCCCTGATCAAAGCAATGATAAACATCACGTTGGATTGATTTCTCAGCAGCTAATCTAGTCGTGTTCTGACTGTCTGCAAGGATGGAGATTACCTTATCTTTGAGCAAAACCCTAGCAATGTACCCTGATGGAAACCCCCAAAAACACCATTCTTCCAGATCCCCCCAGGGAGGAGAGATCTCTGGTCACCTGGACAGCCACAGAATGGCAATGATTTCTGGAGGAGGTCTCTGGATGTTCTTCTGTCATCGGAGCTATGGAGGTGCTGAAGTGGTGTGCTACCAAGCGTTGCAATGCTGCAGCACCAAGGTAGTCCCTCTGTCCATAGGGTTTGGGGAATGACACATATCTCAGGGATTTAAACATCTTCAATACAGCCTCTTGCAAGACATCAGGAGCTTAATCCTGTGCTGCCAATAGGGAATGGAGGAAGTATGTCTTGTTCAAACATGTGCCCATTTGTAAGCATTTCCTCCAAAATTCAGGAAAGCTCTTCTTTGAGAGAGCTGGAGAACATGGCAGCATTCCCTGCAGTGCTGCCTCTCTCCAGATAAAGAGGATGCTCTGGCTGTGGGACGATCCCATCCTGCTCTCAATGAATTCAAATCCTTATTTCCAGCTTCCCAAAGGTATGAACTGGCCATAGCAAGGCATTCAATCACCCTTACAGATATTCACCCTTCCCCACCAAGCCCTTACCCTGCTGATGCTGTCCTGCCATGCAGGAAAAAAAAAAAAAAAAAAAAAAAAAAAAGCCATTTAAGGTAGCTCAAGTCACTAAACCAACCATGGGAGCCAAGAGGCACTTGGGTACCCAGCCCAAAGCTCCCATGCACATTTTATGTGAGATGGATTTCCCAAGGAATAGCTGCCACAGGGAACTGCTGTCACTTTGCACATCCCAAATATAGCCACAAAGCATGTGTGGCAGCTCTGGCCACAGGCACATGGTGGATCCAGTCCAAAGCCTACGGCCATTGATGCCAAAACACCCCCTGGCAGTAACGGACTTTGGACTGAGCTCAAAAAGCAAAAGCAGAGGCTATTTTGGCCCCTCTCCTCTCTCCAGGGCTGCTTCTACTCTTTGTTTCCCTGGGACAAGACACACTACGACCACTCCACCTTTCAGGTCAAGTTGGGGTTTTAGAGGATGATTTTAATGCAACCCCAGGTTTTGTGTCTTAGCTGACCGTGTAAGCGTGGGGCAAGGCAGCACAGGTCAGTCGTCGTTGCATTGTCCAACATTTCACAAGGCGCACCGCAGATCGTCACCAAAGTCTGCCCCGGGTCAAAACCAGTCCCATGCAGGTGAACTGCTCCTCCAGCCAAGCCACCTTGGAAAAGGACAGAAAATGGATTTGAGTCACAGACCAACAACTAGCTATCATCAGGGGTATTTTTTTAAACTCATAACTTTTGCACAAAAAATTTATAGTTATCACAATCCATTACACAGTACCCCTTGGAGGAGCTGTGACAGCTCCTCGTGACTTACCCCAGTTGTGATACACGGCTGTCACCACCAGCTGAGAGATGAAGGTCAGGTTGGAGGAAGCCCAGCCCCTGGGAACATCCAGGCCCAGCACAGGGTACTCTCCAGCAGGGAGTGGAGGAGCTGAGCACTGCAAAGTGGAGCGAGCGATGGTGACACCACCACAAGCAGAGTTTCCAATAAATACATGGATGGTGTCCATCTCTGTGACCTGGGATACGTTCATCGTTAAAAGGAGGCCAGTGGCAACAAGTGAAAGGAAAGTTGGTGTAGACTCCTCGCTGTAGCTTATGCTTCCAATGCCATAGGAGGTGCCATCCACTGTTAGCCTCAGAGCCCTAGTGCCTTTGCCTGGAGGCACCGTACACTGGATAGCTACACAGGTGACATTGAGAATGAGACATGGGAGATAATCAATGAAAACAGAAGTCCTGTTCTTTCCTCTCAGTGCTGAGCCTGCTAATGTGAGCAGGCCCCCACCGTTGGTGCTGAAGTTTTGAGGGTAAAACCGGTGCACCTGAGGTGTGATGGTGACAACACCAACTGCCCTCCTGAAGCAAGCTTGCCCACTTCTCCTGTTGGATACGGAAATGTTATGTTCCCCAGGGGCAAGGCAGTCAGTCTGGCACTTGATGCTTGTCTCGTTCCAGAAGGTTACCTTACAGACAGCCTGGTTATTCACGTGTACCACGGGGCTGTCACTTGGCCATGCCAGCCTCTGCCCTGTGATCGTCACGTAGGTGAATGTCCCGTTGGTCTCCCAGTCCACCAGATCCACAAGAGGGGTTGACTGTTCATGAAGGTGGAGCGTACAGTCCCCCAGGCAGACACTGCTGATCCCGTTGACAGTCACTGTGACATTAAGAGCCCAAGATGACTCAGCCAACTGATTGTAAGGCAAAAGCTGTGCCCCTGGAAGGACGATGCAATGAATGGCATTGTTATTAGAGCTCTGGATCTCACAGGAATAATTACCATCCAGGCTGACCTGTACCCTGTTCCTCCTGGATTTTAAAGCAACACCAGCTATAGTAAGCAGCATCCCACCACAGATTGACCCTTGTGATGGGGATATGGAGGTTATCTGTGGAGTTACTGTGAGGGTCTGCAGCCTTGCTGCCACACGAGCATATCCGAGCTGTCTCTGGATAACCCGCACAGGGTAAGTCTCAGGTTCCAGGTTGTCCAGTGGTAAAGAGCACTCATAAAACAATGCAGACTCATTGCCATGCTGAAACTCAAGCTCACACTCACTGTCTCCAAGCTTAGCCGCAGAACCAGAGATGTTTATCCCCTGGATGCTCAAGAGCAGGCTGATCGCTGTGATTTCTGTTTCAACACTGGTAATCACAGGTGTCAGAGCTCTTTGGTAAAGAAAGGTGGTGATGTTTTTTGCAACAGAAACATGCTGAAGTGAGCTACTGCTAATGAGTACATTCACTCTGACAGAGATGTCTTGAGAATCTTCATTAAGCAAATCAGCAGCTGGTGGGGTCAGGCACCAAATGGTCTCCTCTTCCAAGCGGGTAACCAGGCAGGTTTGCCTGTTCATTGAAACAGAAATCAGGGACTGATTTTGGCTAAAGCCAACCCCAGAGATCGTGAGCAGTGTTCCACCTTGGAAGAAAAACACACCACAAGACAGAAGGACATTATGTGTAGGAAAGGAATTAATAGTTAAAATTCACAAACCATGATAAAGCTGATAAGCATAATAGTTTATCCAAGCTGAATGGAAGAAAGAATTAAGTCCTTTTTTTGGAACAGGACAGCCACTGAAAACAGCAGTCAAGTATCAGCATAATCCTATGTAGGCTAGAGGCTGACATTCTAAGATAGCCAGGGACCATCATGGCAGCAAAAAAATCACAGCATCACAGAATGAAAGGAAGCAGTTGTGAGAGGACCCCTGAAACTGAACAGAGACTCAGCTCTTCAGGGAACGAGGTTTAGGGAGGCAAGTGTGTGGATGGTAAAGACAGCTTGGTCCTTTTGCATACAGGGAAACAAGATGTGGTTGTTGTTGTTATTAAAAACAAACAAAAACAGACCAGAACCACAGAGCTTCCTTCAGTCTTCAGTTCCTCCTGGTGCCTCAAGCAGAGGGCCAGGTTCCATATGTGCCATGCACAGACAGCCACTTGTCCTTGAGGAAGCGGCCAGAGAAGTTGACACAATAATGAGCACTTCCAGCTTCAAGACCTCTCCTACCTACATGCTCCAAGTCAGCATCATTTAAGATGGGGAGAACAGGTAGGGGAAGAGAAGAGCAGGTCCCCCACCACAGGAGGTGACCAAAGGTTCCCACGCATGGGCTGAAGGAAGGCAGGTTGTCTGCTTTCCCCTGGGGTTGCCCGCATTTTTTGTTCTTCCCCGGGCCTTCATTTATGACCATGGAAGATGACAACAAATGTGCAAGTAGACTCTTGGTGTGAACCATTCATATGAAAAAATAATTGAGGAGATACATACATATCATACAATAAACATTAATACAATACATAAGGTTGTGATATCCAGCTGAGTCAGGCCTTGTGTCTAGTGTTGGAAGCTGGAAGTTTCCTGGAATTACCATCATATGCAGCTCCAGTCATATCATCTCCCTAAAGCATCCTACATTTGGTAGACTGGTTATCTTTGCTCTGATCCTAGGATGTGGCAATGGAGTCTCCCTCTCCATAGTTACAGGAGAAAGAGCTTTGAGGGGCTGTGCCACCCACCTGGCGGCCAAGAGTAGGTACAAATTTTCTGCGATAAGCATGAATCCTGATGGCTGGATTTACATGACTGTGCAAAGCAGCACTGTTACCCTGTCTCCTGTGTGCTGAGAATATAAACAGCACTGAAGAGCAGCAGTCTGGATTTTAGAAAGAGGTAATCTAAAAATTGCAAATCCCTCAGCATTCCCAATTCCATGCTCCCAAGCCTATAGCTGCCTCACTTAAAGCCAGCTGAAGCATCTCTCCATCTTCCTTTAGTTTGCCTCCCAGTGCCCTGCCTTGCTTAACCCTCTTTGTACATTAAGCTCATGCCCTTCCTTTTCCCATGGCCTAGCTGAAAAATAACTTATTTTATAATGGGGTTCAGTTTCACTGAGCTCAAATACAGAATTTAGATGGCCACACAGATTGCACAGACATCCAGTGATAAGAAAAAAGGGGTGAGGGAAGGTGCTTTTTGTATCAATGAGATTCTAAATTGGTTTAAGCCCTTCACAAAACTACAGCCAAGAGTTAATCAGTTATTTAACTTCCAATTCACCCCTAAAGATAAAAGAAGGGTGCAATATTTTTTTTCTTAATGTAGATAATTCTTAAGAAGTGATAACCTTTGCTCTCTAAGCTCTCATCTTTAAAGGCTTGAGCACGTCACAAACTATTGAACTAATCATGTACCACAAAGCCTGAGTTTTGTATTTTTAGGTGAGTTGTGAGGCTGGGAAAGGAATGCGTGGAGAACCTGCAGTTACATCACAGGAATTTGTTTTCAAAGGGTTCACGTAATATTCACTAAATGGATTCAACCCCACACCCCCAACCACACGACAAAATAAACGACCTCAAATCTGTGTTTTAAGAGTTAAAGTGAAATTTGTTTTTTAATTCAGTGATACTTTGCTCTGAAACACAGCTGAATGATTTCCCATGTTTAAAAGTTTGGAATGTGATTAATAAATATTTAAGTTTTGATTAAAATTAACACTGAAGAAGGTTTGTTTGTGTATGCTTTTGTTTGTTGTTGTTGTGGGGTTTTTGTTTGTCTTTATGAGTTAACAAAACTAAATGCTCTAACTGGGATCAATTGAAAAAAGAGTTTGCTTGAAACCACGATTCTACCATGCCTACCATTTCATTTCCACACAGAAAGCTGTGAAATTTGGAGGCGTAATGACTGAAAGATACAGCACGGATGAGTCAGGTGTGGGAGTGCTTTCTATTCCCAAAGGGAACATGCCAAGATACATGAGCATAGACAGGGAAATCACATTCAAAGCACAGGTTCCCCTGAGCCAGCCGACCAGATTGAGGGATGCTCACTACGATCCCACATTTCCAGGCTGCTTCTGTCTGCCAGTTGGTGTCTGCATAATAAAGAGTCACAGATTTAAAACACCTTCACTTAAACTGATGTGAAATGGGATGCCCTTCCCAGTCCTGCAGGGAAATTGTGCCCTTGATCCCTTTGACCTCCATAAGTGGCTGCAGATGTACCGCCGCTGCTTACCCAGAAAGGAGCCGCAGCACGGCTCAATGCTGAAGATCTCCGAGACATAGTGGATTAACAGCTCTGCCCTGGAAAACAAGCAACACAGAAGGTTTGGGTTTGTTTGTTTTTTTGGGAATTGTTTGTTTCTATTTTCCTCTCCTTCTGCAATGCTGTTCTTTCCTCCTCAAAATTGGAGGGCCAAATGCCCACCCTTTGCTCTATTTCCCAAGGAACCACAGCAACAAGACCACCCAGTTTTCCAGGTGATTTGAGCTATGTCTGTCAGGAACCTTGTCTATTGGCAGCCTGTGGGCCAAATGCAGTCCGTGCAGCACAAATGAATTGCCTAAATGAAGAAACAAGAATGAGGGCTACATGGCTACACATCCCAGTGTAGCCATGCCAACAGACCGGAGATCCTGAGAACAGCTGCCTCCCCTCCTTTATTCCTCCCATGGAAACTAAGTAGTGGAGATAACTGCAGCAAGAGGAAAACCAGGCATAACCTCCCAAAGCCCACTCGGACAGGGGTGTAGCTCTGCTTCTGTCCCACTTGCATCTATTTATCCTCCTCATCACCCTCCTTTCAAAAACAATCCCTGCCCTAAAAAGACATGGTACAGCAGCACACCTTCCCAAGCCTGCAATCCATCCCACCAGAGATCAGGGTTGCCTTCTGAGACAATCCATCTCCCTCCACTCTCTGTTCCTGGAGACAAAGTGATGGTGCAGCTAACAGACTCCAATATCAGATGGGATGAAGCCCCGTGCATCATCCCTCTGACCACAGGCTTCCTACTTCTGAAGTCCATTGGTGCAACAAGAAGCTTAGGGTGGTTTTTGAGCAACATGTGCAGCCCCTTCCTCCTAATACCATTGTTTCAAGATCATTCCTAGCAATTGTCACAGATAAAAGCTGTGTAGCTGAGGAACAAAACTGTGCTGCTTGAGAATGCATTGCTGATCTCACTTCCAGGTGGGTTTTCCCCTGCATTTTAATTCATTTGTACAGCATTTATCTAGGAAAAAACTCAGTGTCACCTTAAAATACAGGAATAGAATCATTTGAAAACTCTCCAAACAAAGCATTTTTTTCCAAACTAGCTTGTTTATTCTCATGAAAAAAGTGTTTCTTTTCTTCTGCTGTTTTCCTACAGCAGGATGTATCTGCATTTGACCTGAATTTGTGAATACCTTTGATTGCCTGAATATGCATTTTTCATCAAATCAGCTGTTTTTTCTAAAATGTTTCTCTCCTGCCTCCTACTGATCTAAAGGGAGTTAATTGACTGGCATTAGCAGTTTGCTGACTTGGGTTCCACAGATCAATAAGTGCCTTGATAATTATTCATAATTTTATACCATACAGCAGATTTCACTGTGAGGCACAGGATTTGTGAAAACTTTTACCTTTATTTTCAGATTAACCCTAAAATACCAAATAGGATAGAGAAAGAAATTTATATCTTAAGTGCACACTTTCACACTACCTGTTTGATGTGACAGCAACACCGTTGATTATGACAGAAATATTGTACCATCCTGCAGCCAAGGCTGGAAGGGTCACGTTAACACCATGGTCTGTCTGTGCTTGGATCTGTGCCCAGGAGTGCCCAATTTGGACCTTGACTTCTGCCCCTTGGTAGCTGGTAAACAAGGATATTCCAATCTGAAGCTCCTGACCCCCTAGAGAGGAGAATTGATGAAACCATTTCAGTGTTTCTGGCAAGTTATTTTAGCACGTGTAAGCATCACCTGAGGATGAGTGTGGAGTCACATCATCCCAGAACAGGTCCATTCTTGTCCATCAGCCAAAACTAAAATCTAGGAAACTGCAGTGTTTCTGTGTCCTATTCATCCCTTGGCTTCCCTGATAAGATCATCAGCCACCAAGGTTGTCTTGAGACATTAGTACTGTGAACTTGGCTATGCTCATCTAGAGCTACTTCTAGATGAGCTCAGTCTAAAAGATATTTAGGGTAAGATCTGTATGTCCTTAAATGTCTATCCTAAATATCCACAGCTACTTAAGAGTCAAATCCAGAATTTCTAAAGCTCATGAACTGGAGCTGAGTGAGGGATTTCTCCTAAATCCCTGACAATGATCCACACCACACTTTCCAGTGCTAACTTTGGAGGTATTTAAACTTTAAAGGAGCCTCCCACAGCTAAATGAAAACTACATGAAAATTTCCTTGAGTGCCTGAAGTCAGATGCTCATGAATACTCCAAAGCACCTTGTTTTCAGGAAACGGGTCACTCTCTCCTATTTAAGCTCAGTTGTGAGCTAAATTACATTCAGATGGGAGAGGGTACTTTCCCTTACTTGTGTATTCCGTAGTAATAGAAAAAGACAAGAACTGTAGGAAAGGGAATTTCATAACTTAAATTCCTCCTGAAATAGCTTAAAAATGTAGGCTGGTATGCTTCAGTGCAAATAAAGGCTCTGAGATAGCTATCTGCATTCAAGGAGGAGAAACAGAGCCTTTATGGCATGATTTATCTTATTCTGAGGAAGATACCCAAGATAGCTCTGCTGAATCCCACCACAAAACTGCTAATTTCTCTTTGCAGACCACATAACAAACACAGGCAGAGACATGTTCAGGAGGTAAATCTCATCCCACAGTCAGCTCCAAAGAATGTGGGTTCAGCTGCTCAGCAGCAGAAACATACAGGACCAGAACGAGTCTTCCACTACAATTCCCTACTGTCAGACAACTACACTACATAAATCCCTTTCCTAAATTCATCAGGCAAAAGGTGTTAACAGCCCTTTACCATATACAGATGCTGCCCAGCCTGACACACCTGTCTACCCACAGCATTGATCCAGAATAATTACTGAGGACCAGCTGAGCCAGAACAGCTCCATTTTTGTGCACTCCTCTTCCTCACTTCATCACAGAATCATCTAGGTTGGAAGAGACCTCCAGGATGACCTAGTCCAACCTCTGACTTAACACTAACCAGTCCTCCACTAAACCATATCACTAAGCTCTACATCTAAACATCTTTTAAAGACCGCCAGGGATGGTGACTCCGCCAGTTCCCTAGGCAGCCCATTCCAATGTCTAACAACCCTTTCGGTAAAGTTCTTCCTAATATCCAACCTAAACCTCCCCTGGCGCAACTTTAGCCCATTCCCCCTCTTCCTATCACTAGGCACGTGGGAGAATAGACCAACCCCCACCTCACTACAGCCTCCTTTAAGGTACCTGTAGAGAGCAATAAGGTCACCCCTGAGCCTTCTCCAGGCTGAACAACCCCAGCTACCTCAGCCACTCCTCATAAGACTTGCTCTCCAGACCCATCACAAACTTCGTTGCCCTTCTCTAGACTCACTCAAGCACCTTGATATCCTTCTTGTAGTGAGGGTACCCAAAACTGAACATGGTACTCAAGGTGTGGCCTCACCAGAGCCGAGTACAGGGGGACAATCACTTCCCTAGACCTGCTGGCCACACTGCTTCTTATACAAGCCAGGACGCTGTTGGCCTTCTTGGCCACCTGAGTACACTGCTGTCTCATATTCAGCCGACTATCCACCATCACTCCCAGCTCCTTCTCTACCTGGCAGCTTTCCAACCACTCATCTTCCAGCCTGTAGCAGTGTTTGGGGTAAAATTTTTTTTTTTATTTTATTTTCTTTCTACAGGAAACAAAAAGAGATGGTCATATACATGGTGGACACAAAAACAGCACAGTTCCTTGCAGAGGACTCAAGCACAGAGCCCAAAAAAAAAAAAAAAAAAAAAAAAAAACACTCAGGTCCACAAATGCCAATAGGATATGAATGCACAGCAGCCCCAGCAGGGATAAACACAGACTTATCCTTCACAGATGAAAAAGGTGACCCTGCTCAGTCTCTAGGTAATACCACACCTATGTGGTCAAGCCCCTTGTGGCATGTACTGAAGCTCTTTGTGAATTCTCTGGAGAGTTACACAAATGGCTTGATATACCTAGGGTTTAAAACATAACCCAAAACCAGAGGTGTACCCCACAACATCCCAAAAACAAGTTAGCCAGCAACCTCTCTAAATATCCTTCTATTAAAGGAATTCCAAGCACTTAAAATCTAGAAGGCTATAAGATCTAAAGACTCTACAACCAGCAAAACAACACAAAAAAAGCTCAAGAAATATGAGAAACTGTCCCTAGCCCTGAAAAACACTACACCTTACGTGCCTACTAATGCTGTTATCAGATACTCACTGTCACAGGGAACTTGGGTGAACTTTCCCCTAAACCCTGCTCCATTGCTTTAACACCAAGTTACACCAAGGGTGTAACTTTGATAATATTTGACATACAGGTAAATGCACAAGGTCACGTTCACAGTAAACCTCATAATTCTGCAAAAATCATAAGAGACCTAGAACCACAAAGCAAACACGAAGTAGCATCACCTTCCTATCCATAAACATGCTCTAAAAATTACTCACCTGAAGAAAAGATGCATGCATTAAAGGCACCTACTTACTATATAGCTTGCTTTACTCTAAAACATCCTACTAGTTGTTGCCTCAAAAAGATGTGCTTACCTCTCTCAACTTTGAAACACATCAGCCCATGCACTCTGACCCACCTAAAGAAGCATGCACCTGGCTGAAGGAAAAATAAAGCACTCACCCCAAAGAGCAGCTCAGGGGGAAAGAGCTCTCTGGTGGGCCACAGCTGGCCCACCTGGCACTCAACCTATCACCTGGGAAAGGGGTTGGGCAAAGAAAAAAATGTAGAAATCAAGCAGAATGAGCAGCAGCTGTGTTGTTTTTGTTTATCTGGCTTAGCTTGACAGCATGTAAAGCACAGCACCGAGAACTGGGCTGTTTCTAGAAGCAACAATTCCCATGCTTTTGCTTCAGCTTTGAATATTGAAAGAATAATCTAAGTAAGTAACTGAAACTATTTCAACTGGAATTAGCTCAAACCTTTCTTTGTACTTTCTTTACACTCACGGTAGATGAAGACATCTCTATATTAATTCTCTTAGACTTATAGCTGTTTTATGCTCTTACCTTGTCCTAAACAGAGTGAATTTTTATGGTTTAACTCATCCTTAACAGAGACTCATATCCAAATAGCAATTTTATCCACCAAGCAGAGGCCGGGGTCATTTGAGTCTAACACAGCCCCCAAAGCTGTTACAATCCCTGCAGCCTCCAAGAAACTTTTCCTTTCCACAAAGCAGGAGAGTCTCTACAAAGCTCCCCTCAGCTCAGAGATCCTCTAAGCAGACCTGGAAACCAACAGATTTCAATTCAGCATGCACAGAGTAAAATAAAAGTTTGAAAGCCTGTGAAGCTGAATATATTAATAACACGAACTCTTTGGACTCTTGGTCAATTGTCAGCTTAATCCTAGATGCCTGGAAGGCATTGGTGTAATTTATTTATTCTTTTTATTACATAGGAGGAAAAAACTATATTAAAAGCTGAAGCCATGGAGGTTCTGAATAGATGATTGAACTCAGCCCCACCACTGTTCAGGAGACACTATAACATAGAGGAATTTCTTGCACCTTGGCTGCCCGCAGCTAGAAAAATCTCCCCTTGGTGCTATCGTACCTGAATAATATTCAAATGGTAAAGGACGTTTTCTCTTATTTATGCATTCTGGAGTAATAGGAAATGACAAGGGCACTGGGGAAAGAAATGGAAATAGTAGGCGTGCAGCAAGAAGCCCGCTTTATCACCAGCACAGTCATCTCACCCCTCACATCCCCACTAATTCTGGCCACATCACTGAGCTGGGGGGAGCTTTGTTAAGATGTGTACTGGCGAGGTTGGAAAAAGAGAGAAAAAAAATATCAGAGTGTATCCTTGGAAAGAGGGGAATAGGGTACATAGAAATCACAATGTGAATCACAACCCTAAATAAAGCTATTCAAAAGACAGAAATGCTAAATACTCCATGGTGTCTACTCAGGATTTTGCCCCTGCAAAGCCTGTGAAGTCTATGTTCATATTCAAAAGTAATGGTTCACCAGGTCAAAAAGAAGGAAACTGGCTTGGAAACAGTAACTACCAAAATGAGCACTGCCTCTCTTTTGTTTTCAGCAATCTAAAACGCATGTCACCCTCTGACTACAGCCCACCCTTTGGGACTCTGGAGAAGTGCATTCTCCAAAGCTCATTTCTCCTGCCACTGAACCTGCTACCAAGAATGAGTGGGTGGGATTGTTTCAGAGAAAAGTTAGAGAAGTATAAACTCTAAAGGAACAACATACTGTACTTGACACTCTGCGGACATGATTCATACTGGGCTAAGGCAAGCAACTCATTTTCTTATATAAGATAGAGAAAAAAAAAGAAAAAAAAGAAACCAGGTGTGATCAGAACCTGCAGGGGGCACGAGGACTACAAGATAAAAGAATCACAGAATCAAAGAATTTCTAGGTTGGAAGAGACCTCAAGATCATCGAGTCCAACCTCTGACCTAACGCTAGCAGTCCCCACTAAACCATATCACTAAGCTCTACATCTAAATGTCTTTTGAAGACTTCCAGGGATGGTGACTCCACCACTTCCCTGGGCAGCCTGTTCCAATGCCTCACAACCCTTTCGGTAAAGAAGTTCTTCCTAACATCTAACCTAAAACTCCCCTGGCTCAACTTAAGCCCATTCCCCCTCGTCCTGTCACCAGGCACGTGGGAGAACAGACCAACCCCCACCTCGCTACAGCCTCCTTTGAGGTACCTATAGAGAGCAATAAGGTCGCCCCTGAGCCTCCTCTTCTCCAGGCTGAACAAGCCCAGCTCCCTCAGCTGCTCCTCGTAGGACTTGTTCTCCAGGCCCCTCACCAGCTTCGTCACCCTTCTCTGCACCCGCTCAAGCACCTCGATGTCCTTCTTGTAGTGAGGGGCCCAAAACTGAACACAGTACTCGAGGTGCGGCCTCACCAGAGCTGAGTACAGGAGAAAGATCACCTCCCTAGTCCTGCTGGTCACACTGTTCCTGATACAAGCCAGGATGCTGTTGGCCTTCTTGGCCACCTGAGCACACTGCTGGCTCATATTCAGCCGACTATCCACCATCACTCCCAGGTCCTTCTCTGCCTGGCAGCTCTCCAACCATTCCTCTCCCAGCCTGTAGCTCTGCTTGGGGTTATTGCGCCCCAGGTGCAGGACCCGGCACTTGGCCTTGTTGAACTTCATGCAGGTGACCTCAGCCCATTGGTGCAGCCTATCCAGATCCTCCTGCAGAGCTTTCCTACCCTCAAGCAGATCGACACACGCACCTAACTTGGTGTCATCTGTGAACTTACTGAGGGTGCACTCAATCACCTCAGCCAGATCATCGATGAAGATATTAAAGAGGACCGGCCCCAGCACTGAGCCCTGGGGGACACCACTAGTGACTGGCCTCCAACTGGACTTGGCTCCATTCACCACAACTCTTTGGGCCCGGCTATCCAGCCAGTTTCTAACCCAACAGAGCGTGCACCAGTCCAAGCCAAGAGCAGCTAGTTTCTTGAGGAGAATGCTGTGGGAGATGGTGTCAAAAGCCTTGCTGAAGTCAAGGTAGACCACATCCACAGCCTTTCCCTCATCCACCCAGCGCGTCACTTTGTCATAGAAGGAGATCAGGTTCGTCAAGCAGGATCTGCCTTTCATAAACCCATGCTGACTAGGCCTGATCGCCTGCTTGCCCTGCAACTGCTGCGTGATGACTCTCAGGAGGATCTGCTCCATGAGCTTCCCTGGCACTGAGGTCAAACTGACAGGCGTGTAGTTCCGGCCCTTCTTGTAGATGGGCGTCACATTTGCTAGCCGCCATTCAACTGGGACCTCCCCCGATCACCAGGACTGCTGATAAATGATGGACAGTGGCTTGGCCAGCTCCTCTGCCAGTTCTCTCAGTGGATCCCATCCAGCCCCATTGACTTGTGCACATCCAAGTGCCATAGCAGGTCACCAACCAGTTCTTCATGGATAGTGAGGGCCACATCCTGCTCCCCATCCCCTTCCACCAGCTCAGGGTACTGAGTATCCAGAGAACAACTGGTATTGCCACTAAAGACTGAAGCAAAGAAGGCATTGAGCACCTCTGCCTTTTCCTCATCTCTTGTAACTAAGTTTCCCCCCGCATCCAGTAAAGGATGGAGATTCTCCTTAGTCCTCCTTTTTGTGTTGATGTATTTATAGAAACGTTTTTTGTTATCTTTAATGGCAGTAGCCAGATTGAGCTCCAGATGACAAAAGAAAACAACAAAAAACAGCATAACATCACCAAACCCCATGGACCTCAATTTCTTCAGTCCCACCACCGTCAGCAGTAACAGCAGTTCTGCAGATGATGTCCCATACACGTCCACTTGCACTTAAGCACTTTTCACCTGCTATGCCACTTTGGTTCCTGCTCAGTGATACAACAGTAGGGTTTAAGGAAGGGTCATACTGGAACAAGTTGGTGACTGTTGTTGATTGGTACCCAGAAACTAGCGTCACGTGGACAGCAACATCTTCTGCTCCCTGGAAACAGAAGCAAGGAAAACATCGAGGATAAGAGTGCACCAATACAAGAAAAATAGTTATTTCTTATATTCATGTATTCAAACATCTCCCACATTTAATAAGTCAGGCACATGGCACTGCCAAATTTGCATATACATTAGACTCAAATGTGTGTGTTTTTGTCTCTAGAGGCACGTCTGTGGAGAATTATAAATCTCGAAACAATCACAGACCATGCAGATTTTCATTTGCTCTATCTGCAATAGCTGAAGTCATAGGTATTGACTGTTATATCTCTACACTTAAATGGTTACATGTAATTTTGCCCTGCATCAGTGAGCACTGCTGCTAAAAATCCTTAGGCATGTTTTTGCATGACACACATATAAAGTCCAGAGGAAGTCCGGATATAAACAGGACGACTTGGGGCTGTAGAGTGTTCAGCAATATGAGTAAGTGCAATTCTCCCAGGCATGTTTAATCTGCTAGCAGACACTGAGCTGAAAGGGGCAGCATGCAGTTTTCCTGGAGTTAAAAGCCCCGTTTGTGTTTGCGTGAGGTTTAGCTAGAGATCATGCAATCTGTTAAATCATGTTAAATCATGTTAAACTGATTTTCAAAAATCTAACAATCTATTGTTGATTATGCTGGTCTAAACTGGACTTTAGACTGTAGGTGGAGTCCAGGTTAAACTATCCTGTAGCCTAAACTTGGCTGATAAGACTACCATTTGCCCTTTCACAAGTGTAGCTCAGGCCAGGACAATATAGAAAGGCCTGTAAGCTCTCCCCATACAGCTGACTGTAGCCAAAAATATGTGGTTTCTTACCCGAGAGGGAACTTTACATTCAATTCTTGTTGAATTTCTGGCATTGTCCAAAATTGGGCAAGGCTGAGATCCAAACAACACCAGGTTTACCCCTTCCAGACCAGTCCCCCTGAGAGCCACTCTCAGTCCTCCTACAAAACCAATTATGCTGTTACATCAAAGATGTGGAATGGCCTTTCTGACATGCAAAATATTCTTTATGAGTAGCAGACTACAAAAGCAAGTAATGTCTACTGCCTGATCTGATGATGATCTGCTTCCACTTTGCTATGCCCTGGCTTCCTCTTTCACCCAAGATCCTTCTTGTTTTCAAATCCAATTTGAATTCTTGTCCATGATACCAGTGGACTAGGTTTGTTTCTCAGTTTATTTTTTAATGACATACTTATTTAAGCCAGCAAGGTCTGGTCTGTGATCTCCCCCTTAGAAAGATCCCCAGCTCAAGAATGAAATAAGGAAGGAAGGAAGAAGCACTAAGAATGAAAAATGAGCTTAACACAGCAGGTGCTTTCACAGTTCAAATAGCTGCCAAGCACCCCGCTGTCAAAAAAGCCTGTAGCATGTGTCTAGGAAACTTAGGTTAGACAGGGGACTTGGCAGGGCTTGAGTCTTAGCAGAGTTGTGAGCAAAGTCAGGGGGCTCAATTCTGTGAAGCGCTGAGCAACCTTGGTTCTCATTTGTGCCAGCCAGAGCTAAGCATCCTCAGTCACATGCAAGATCACACCCAGCACAAGTTAGGCTTGCACTTGGCCTTTCTGCAGTGGCCAATTCCAGCAAATAGCCAATGCGGCCCCTCTGCTTTTTCAAGCAAGCAGAACATTTCAAAGAGGAATAGAAAAGAGAAAAGTAACAGACATTAATGGAAATTCTAACCTGGACTTAGTCCTTTGATGTGGTTCAGAAGAAAGAAAAAATTAAAAAGTAAGAAAAATTCCTCAAAACTTACAGCTGCTTGCTCTGAGTGCCAAGGACATTCTCGCTTCAATAAGGCAGAGTTTTAGCACTATGGCAGGACAGACAGGCTGCTCAGACTGGGCTTTCATTATTGCAGTCACTCAATGTGCATGTGTTATCAGGGCCATATTATAACTACTGAGCTTTTATGATGCTTTTCATGAATGATACAAATAAACTTCTATAGGAAAGACTATAATATTAGTGGCAGATTTCTTGGTATGTTTTCCTCAAAACATCATTTCCTCCTAATTCTGAAAACTACCAGAGAAGTCTAGAAGTATCATCCAGAATTCCTCTAACTGGCAGCAAAAGTGGGTAAACAGCAATCAGGTATGCTAACAGAAAGCTCATTCTGTTCTTGGGAGCACAGTAGTATCTTTGGAAAGTCATCCCACACTTACAGAAAGTTAGGTCTTGGTGAACTCCCAGCATGGCACCTCTGAGACCAGTGATATTTTGACAAGAATGACCTGATGCAGCAAAGTACAAGCTGCTTCTTGTTTCCTGCCCTGTACCATTAAGTTTGCAGGACCAGAAACAAGGAAGAACTCAAAACTGAATCCACTCGGCTTATGTGATAGTTGTCAGATAAGGAGCCTCAGATTTAGAGTACAAAATTCATGCATGTTGTGTAAAGACTAATGCTCTTAAGTTTTGATATCTACACATATCCATATGCAATGAAATACTGCATATGTGCACTTTACGATAAGATTGAAGAGAGGTATTTTAAATGGAAGAAATTAAAAACACAGATGGAAGCTGTAATTCTTTCCAATTAAAAATGTTCAAGGCATATGTAATGTAAGATAGCATTATACTTGCTTTCTTTTTAATGAGTGACAGATCACTGTAATTGGGAGAAGAGCTGGATTGTCAGGGAACAAAATGAGAAGCAAGACCCAAGCACTAAAACTTGTCATTGTTTTTTTCCCATTTTTTTTTCTTCATATGAATTAGAATGAGTCTCAACCTTATGCAGCATATGACTTTCGTTAGGGAAAAAAAACAGGAAAGAAAAGGACTAGGATAGTTTTCTTTCTATACACCACAACAGGAAGAGAGGAGATCTTGATTTTCAGTTTAGGAATTCATACATTCTTCCAAGTCCACCCCAAGGTCCACACAGGTTCACAGATCATAGTTCCCTCCTTCCAGCCACTCCAAGGAGGCCATCTAACCATCTAAACACAGGTGAGTTTTCCATTTTATCACTCAGAATAGAATAGAATCACCTCAATCACCTGAGATTAACGAAAGTTTAGCCATTTCATAATTAGGCAAGATGAATCCAAATGCTACCAATCCATGTGTCAAATGGACATAGGAAGACAAGCCACAAAACACCTTCTGAATTGCTGGAATGAATATACCTGCATTTAATTTTACTATTTCTAAATGATACTACTAAGAGAGGAGTTGGTTGCCCCCACAAAGAACCAAAGACTGACAGTCTTTATATTAAAAAATAATAAAAATAAAATAATAACAACAAAACCTTGCCTCAGTACTTTGTGGTACACAAAATATCCCCAGCTATGTTATTTATGTCAGATTAAGACCTTGGTTATGGAAGCAGGAGAACCAAAGCTGTTAAAAAGCAAGACACAGAAAGCAGACATCCAATAGAGCCTTTCTGGAGTTCAGACCTACCAATCTCCGAAGCTCTAGGAGGCTCAATAGCTACCAGCTTGGGCTGAACTCTCAGGAAGATGCCTTCTCCTGTGCTGGCATTGAGTGCGAAGCCATAAGGTCTCACTAGCAATGTCAAAAGGTAGACTCCAACTGGCAGCCTCTCCATATTGCAGACAACTTCAGTTCGATTCAAAGTTACGATGTGGCAGGTTGTGTTGTTCACCTCTACCTGCAGGGTAGTGTTCTGCTCAGTGAAGCCAGCACCCCTGATAACTACTGTGGCCTGAGATCCATCATCTGAAGGAATAAAATCAAAAAAATGATTCATGAATTTTTGAGTATCGATGCACAAGATTTACTTTTAACCAACAGTTAAGAGTTTTTAGCATCTTCATCGGCATATCCTGGAAACTAGAACACTGATGATCTTCTCATTGACCCCCATAATGCCTATTTCTGTTTGTTCCTGCCCAGCTACTACCTTTTTCTTAACTTAATTAAAAATAATTTGAACCAAGCCACCTTTTGCTCTGTTAAGCACCAAGCCTACCACTATTTCTCTCAAATTTGTGCTTCTACCATCCTCTTGCCTGTGCAAAACCATATTTGCACTACATATGCTCTAAGACCCAAACTGATCTTTACTTTATAAAATGCAGTTTCCCTAAAATCAGAGCTTTTTAAAAGAACACACAAAGTCATCAACAATCAACCGACCTTTTTCACAGAGACATGTTTCTCCCAATTTGTGCAGACACAAAACCCCGTTACCTGATGAATACTCCACATCACTGACTAAGGGTGTCATTTCCTGGCTGAACTGGAAAGAGCACAAACCAGAACAGGTTGCAGGGACATCATTCACCACCACCACCACCTGGAAATAGAGAGAAAGGTTACCCCTAAAGCAGTGAAGGAGGTGTTTTCCAAAGCCACATCTACCTGGCAGACAGCCCAGCATTGCTTCAGCTACAGAAAACAGCCTGACTGCACCAGCACACATCATCATCAGACAGCAATTTATCCTACTGAAGTCTCATTACAAATTTCATTACAAAGCTTGCTAGGACTCATTTAGACAAAGCAGAGCACAGTGTTAGAAGCTGTATCCCCAACCTTTCTCAGTGTCTGCGGGATCTTATCTCCCATCTCTCTGAGACCTACAACTCTTCACCACTCCTCTTCTCCTAGTTGCCCATTGAAGATCCTACTTGCCATACACCATTTATTTCCACCTCACTTTGGAAAGAAGTTTATTATGTTTTAAAGCACCTTGCAAGACTGATTATAACTTTTCCCAGATTGCATCTATTCAGCATGTAGCCCTCAATTTTTAATTCCTCATTGCTCATGCTAAAACACAACAGCTGGGCCATGACCTTGATCTCTGACATCAACTCCTTTCTCAGAAGACTAAACTGGCAAAGCATAAGGCAAAGGAGAGCCCTACTTTTCCTTCTCACAGAAGTTGTCCTGGTGTTGCCAGGACATCCTGACACCCATGACACAAATGCTTACAAATAAAAACATGCTGTCTCCAGGAGGGGGGAAAAAAAAAAAAAAAAAAAAAAAAAAAAGGCAGGATGACCTAGCCCCAGCTGCTGCTGAAGCCCTACAGCTGGGCTTTGAGCACTTGAGCACATCCAGCATTGCACTGTTATCAGTACAGCACCCCGCAGACTTTGCTGGAGGCAAATTCAGCAGGGCATGCTGGTCTGCAACATTTGTCTGTCCAGCAAACTTGTTCAGCCAGGAAGCCTTCCTTGTTTCTTTCACACATGAAGAATCGAGATCCACAAAGACCAACGGACCTGGCCAGCCTGAAAACTGATACCACATTTTACAGATCTGACTGGTTTATGGCAAAGCACAGAACAGGTTTCTGAAAGCATTTAGCAGCAGAAGTGGGCCCCTGAATACCAGTTAGACTCCTGGATCTACAGGACTTGCGTGAATCAGTAGTAAGTATGACAGCACATTAACTCACCTGTGTTTTGTTATTGAAAGTAGCAAGCATGTCCCCAAAAATCGGCCCAATAAACACACCCCCATCATAAATCACACGACTAGAAATAGTTGGCTTCAGACCAGTGAGGTTTTCAGCAGAGACCTGGCAAAGAAAAACAATTAGTTTATCACTACCCCATCCTGTGATTTGAGTTTAAAACCATTCCCCCAAAGTTCATACAGAGTCACTACAAGGTGGCAAATAACTCCTGAAAACCTCTTCTCAAGCTTGACTCTTATCTCCAGGTTTGAGTTTTCATTACTCAAGTCCTCAAAACACCTCTCTGTTCCCATCCCCACCTTGCAAGCTAGAAACTGGAGGTAAAGAGAAGCGGGAACCAGATTTACAAATATGTTTCCAAGTCAATAAAATCATTTGAAATTTGGCTTTGAAATGTGTTTTAACATCTGCTTCTCAAAGACATGACTTTGGGTGAAACAAGGGCCTGTACTACTCCTAAAGATGCTCAAGCTTTTCCTTGTCATCCACCAAGCCATAGTCTTGAGCACAGAACCTTGTTGCTTCTTTGAAGATAATTTAACATTTGTAGAAGATGGATATACAAAGAAATAGGGTTTCTTTTGGGGGGAAGAGGAACTTAATTTGAGTCTTTATTCAAAACAGACCATTCTACCTGACACAAACTTAAACATGATAAATCTTGAGATGGGAGAATGTGAACTGGACCTTCATTTGAGACTTATGAGAACCAGATATGAACCCAATATGATTAGAAAAGTTCCCAGGGGAAAAAAAAAAAAAAAAAAAAAAAAAGAAAAAAGAAAATAAAAGACCTTTCTGGAAATGATATCACAAACCTTTACTGAGCTTCAGATATGGTACTGAAATATTATTGTGATTATAATAGTTTTCATTTCTGTATAGCATTCCTTATTGTGCAGAACTGCAACAAAACACGGAAATTGCTTTCTTGCCTCATGATTTTGAAGAGCCAATTTCTCTTCCTGTTACTACAAATGTTTTTTTAATCATCTAATCTGGAGTTAAGCTGCTGTTGCTTAAGCTACCACAGGTGCTCACATAAAAACAAACACCAAGAGAATGAATCAGCTGTGGCCAAAGACATTGAATGGGGTTTAAAATGGACGTTAGTAAAAGAAATTACTGTACACTGATAACATTGGGCAAGTCCCCAGTTTTTCTTTTCCAAGTGAGTGTCCAAATGCTTTCATAACAAGAGTTTGAGTCTTTGGTCACAACAAAGTCACTGGCTTTGAAGTATGGGGCTGTAGAGTTATCTGTGTTGTCTTGCAGAAGCTTGCGGAGATGGTGGGAGGAGATGTGCACGGAGACACCTGCAAAAGACATCATAAAGCCGTGGATACCATCATCCCTTTGAGAGCACATCCTCCAGCTCATAGAAAAGAAAGGTGTTTCATTTTTAGTACAAGAATGGGATGGTTCAAACCTCTGACTACAAAAAAGCAGTAGGGGGAAGTTTGCTGGATCTCAAATGTCAAAAAGACCTGCACTATTTAATCTAGGAACTTCATGAATATTCTCAGGTTGCATTTTCTTATTCTGTGATTTAACTTTTTAGCTGAATCACCATTTCCTCAGTCAAGAGCTTTATTGTTGGCCTTGCTCAGATTAACCTGCTCGTTTTCGTTCCAAGACTCTTCACAAGAAAACCTAGCATGTCTAAAGGGTGAAAAATTCTAGTCAAGCAATTGTACACATGAAAGTTTTTTGGTATCTTCAAACCAAATATCAATCCTGGTAACCCCAGCAGAAGATGAATTTCCTGGTAAACCGCAAGGGTCTTGCTTGCAGGCAAGAGTTAATGAATGCAGGAGGAAACCCCAGGGGAGAATTATTCATTGAAAATTTGCAAAGTTTCTGGCAATGGAGAAAAGTTGTGGCTTGGGGAAATACCAGCACTGTCATAAAGAGGACAAGAAGTATATGTGCTGTAGAAACAGAGCAATGAAACCTTGGGATGTAAAATCCCTGTTCAGACTGATCCAAAGATATATCACGTTAAGGTATTTTCTAGAGGATGTGTGCATTTTGGAACAATCCCGTGGCTAATATCTAGAAATACTGCCCTCCATATAATCTTTAACTCCTCTCTTGGAGGACATCAGGTTGCAAAGATGCAACTACCACAATGCATTTAACCTGCCAATCTATACCCTGAGCATTTCCAAGGCTTGTTTGTTCTCTCATCTTCACTTGGCTTGCTGCAAAAGGAATCCAGGACCTGTACTAACATCATATATTACCTGAAATCACCGTGCCAGCCAAGTGGATGCGGAAGGTCCCTCCAATAGGTGGAGATGACTTTTGCAGCCTCTGAGTAATGACACTGACTCTCACATCCTCTGTGGAGACGTAGAGGTAGCCAACCTCCTCAGAGCCCTCGCAAAGCAAAGCACCTCTGTGTGACAGAGAGACCACAGTAAAACAAGAGCAGTCAGGACCCCCACTTGTGACACCTCTGTGCCACCAGCAGAAGAGGGTCACCTGATGTGTGCATAACTCTTGAATGACCTAAGGAAAGCACATTTGTAGCTGTAATAGGCTTGGATACTCTCAGCTTATATTCCCATGATGAAAGTATTGCATACAATAGAAAATGATGAAAACCACCTTTTTTACCTATGATAGGGAAAAAAAAAAAAAAAAAAATCAAAAAAAAGCACCAAGTACAACTGAATCCTGTCCCACAACAGGCATTTCTGTGGATCAATTCAATGCAGAGAGATTCAATCAAAATTTTAGCATCCCCAAATAATAGCAAGGAACACAAGCAAATATCTCATATCAGAGCTCATCCAAAGCCTAATTTCTAAAATTTAAAATATTCTCTCCCTTGCCACTATGTTTTTTTTTCCAAAAGAAAAGCGATGGTCTGTGGTACAATGATGCCACCATGTGGTTAAGAGTCTGGTTAACAGCTAAAGTCTCAGTCCAGCCACGACTTCTGCACAGCAAAATTCGCAAATCCAAAACCAAAAAACACTGAGCCTTCTTATCTGACCTACAGGCAGTGTGAACTTCACGGATAGCTAATATTCCTGCCCCGATCACACAAATTTGTGTTAAAACAAAGCACAGCATGCACTCAGTTAAGAGAAAGAGCCAGTTTTGTTTTGAATATATCCAAAAAAAGTGTGCAGCCCACACACTTTTAAAGCTTGTGATCATTTATGTTTTGAGTCTACCTGGTTCCAACATCACACTGATTTCTCTTACATCTTCCTCTGAGATGCAAACACCCAGCAGTGCCAAGCACTTTTTCCTGATGAGAGGTACTATAATCAATTTATCTCTTAATCCTTTTTTTTGATAAACGGAACAGATTGAGCTTCCTACACCTTTTCCTCCCAGGCATTTTCTTCAGTTCTATAATCATGCTTATGGCTTTCTTTCCCAGATTTTCTAAAACCCTTTGAAAAAAAGATGTGCTCATCAGTGCTGTATGTAGCATTCTAATGCCAGTCTTAAGGCTACACACAGATGTAAAAATATCTCCCCTTTCTTGATTAAACCTCTGTTTATACACAAAACTCACAGATATCTCCCTTTATTCTCATCCTTGTCTTCACTATTGGTGGTTTCATGCTAAAATACCACATCAGTTGCATCTGACTCTGGCAATTAAATGCGCTTTTCAAGGTGACACTTCAAGTCAAATCCTTCTATGCTGTGCTGGCTCTCTAAATTGACCTCTACAAAATACCTAGGTCTTAATGTGGTTTAACGTTTATCAAATGATATCTTAGATTTGTGCTCTGCAGGACAATGGTCTGAAGTGCTGCTGAGCAGATAACATGTTGGGAAAACAAACTGCATCATGTTGGCCATTTCCTTTGTGAGAACTGGGACTACGTTTGTGAACCCCAAGGGAAGAAGGATGAATTCACCAAAGCCATGGATTTCACCAGGCAGTGCAAAGATTTTGCTGTTCTGAGAATGAGACCTTAGAGCCTAATTTACCTCCAATCTAAACCACCTCTAACAGAAGAATTTAGCTGTCTTCAGAGCGGTCAGAACTAATGACACATTGCTTTGTTTCTACTTGAAGTAGGAGACACCACATAGTAAGAAACCAACTTAAGTTATAGCAGACTGAGGTTCACTTTCTGAAGGGGTGCTGCTTCTACATGATCGACACAGCTCAGAGCATCCAGAACATGCTGAGACCAAAATCTGGTATCCTAATAAAGAGCTGAATGCCATCTACTGAATACAGCTATATGGGCAATCTGCAGCAGCCTGACCACAGCCTGAACATAGGTCATCTGAGATGCCTAGAGGAGAAAACTCCAAAGAAAGCACATGGATTGCTAAGCAGGACAAGACTCATGACTCTTATGTTCTGTCTGAGAAGACAACAAGCTCCAGACGCATCAGCAGGAACGTGAAGAGATAATTATAAGGCATGAGATAATGTCACGCTCCCTACCTTAGGGAGAGAAGGGGCAAACTGGCACCACAGCCAGAGGCCAGCCAGGACACATTGTAAGTGGGAGAAGATCCCACCACAGTCACTGCTTCTATTATCCTCCCACCTAGCCAAGGTGGCTTGGGATCCCTCTGAGAAACTGAAAGAGAAAGAGTACAAGCATTCATCAGATACAGGAGAACAGATGTTAGTATGTATAGGTTATTTCCATTTCAGAGCTGGAAACATATCTAACTTTTTTCTTTTTCTTTCTTTCTTTTTTTTTTTTTTTTGTGGTTGACATTTTTGGTTTTTGGCAGGGGAAGAGCATTCAAGAGTTACATTTATAGAAACACATTTTCAAAGACACCAAGAAGGCTGATGTTTGGCAATTACTTCTTGATTGTTTTCACACACAAAACAAAAAAAAAAACGTCAGTCAAAGGAAATAAAGGAGATTGTTGTGTCTGTTATGAAACACCCTTCCCCTTTGGAATAATTTTAACTGGACCCATCATTAAAGCTTAGCAGGGAAGAACCTGAAAAGACAACAATATTAACAAGAATTTTAAAACTGACTCTTTTACCAGTTACAGCTCTGTCTGTGATGATGACTTCATCGAGGTAAAATGACCCAGGGGTTTCCTTTTGCAGCGTAGGACTCAGCAAGTCAATCTGATGCACAAACACCGGGGAGGTGGCAGGGAGGTCCTGGAGTAGCGTGGAGTGATTCACACATCCCCTCCAGACGTCGGTGCAGGTGAACATCCAGCTAGAAGACAACAAGGTTGTGCAATCCCTGTTTTGCTGCGGGGTAGTTACAGTAACTGAATTCAGAGGTGCTTTGTGAAGCTTTCAGATGACCTCAGGTGCTGCTGTTATTACCCATAAACGACACGTTCACTCAGTGGCCTGTGGTCACTCTCTACAAGTCTCGGTTGGATGCCCCACAGAAATAAACCTTTAGATATCTACTTAAGCATCCTCCTGCACCACGAGTCTGCATGTGGGAATGACTACTACTGCTCTATTTTTGGTAAAAGCACAGCCACAGCATCAGTGACCTCAACAGAGGTTAATCCAGAGTTCAGATCCTTTTGGAATTCCAGACAACTGCTCAATGCCCCCAGCTCTCTCCATCATGTAGTAACAACACACCAAGCCCCCTCCTCCTTTTCAGAGGCACACACACTCCTCACAAACCTTACAGAGAACCCAGGCTTCCAACTTCACTTTCTGAAGTTCTTCAGATTGCTGTGGGTTTTTTGTTTGTTTTTGTGCATGTAAGCATATCTGCAGGGTTGTTTTTTGTTTGGTTGTATTTGGTTGGTTGTTTTTTTAAAAAAAAAAAATCTGCCTGCCCGTAACTTCACATCACCAACGTTTCCCACCAGTAATGTTTCTCACCCATATGTTCTAGGTGAAACAAAAATCAAAAACTACACCAACTTTCCAAGCTTTGTTAATGTTTTTGTGAGATCCCTGGAGGAAAAAAAAAAATAAATCATGTTTTTGTTTCACTGCCAGAAATCCTTTGAGTGTTGCCAAAGAAGCCAGGAACTTAAAATCTTCAGGAACTTTCTTGGGGCTTACTAAAGACAGAACAAACTCTCCAGCCAGTGTGCATTACTGTGGTGAAATAGTTTATGTAACAAGGAACATGCAAATCTACTCTAAAAGTCCTCAAAAACTATGTAAGCACATTCCAGGCATGTCTGTGCAGGGACACAGCGTGTGTCAGCTTTCCCCTATTGACAATTTATACCTAGACAAATAAGAACTTGCTGCTCCCTGTTTTCCTAGTATACCTCCTTACTATGTCATCTCTGTACTGTAAGTGTGTGGATACCTTTTGTGGTCGGTTTCATTGAAATCCCATAGGCAAGTGAGATTCCTCTTCACTGAACATAAAGAAACATTGGTGTAGGACACTGAGATATGAAAGATGCGGCTCATATGACCTTTATGTGCAAAACACACCTGAAAAAAATGAAAAAAAAAAAAAAGAAGAAAAACATAAATTTGTATTTATAATGTCTGCAGAAGAGATTGTATCATGATTGAATCCTGGTTTACATTAGTAGGGAAGCATTTTGTTCAAGGTGAGCACTAAAGCCCACTCCCTAAGGACAGATTGCCCTAGAGGAGACAGGGCACTGGCACCCAGGTGGCCTTTGTGTCACCACATAGCCTCAGACTCCTCAGGCTTCAGTGAGATTTGAGGGCATAGGATAGCTGGGAAATGTCAACGGGGATTTCAAGTAGCTGAGGGTGAGGAAAGCAGACTGAAGGAGCTGGTGAGATAAAAAATTTGGGATGGGTGTCAGGTAGGGAAATAAGAGTAAAAGAGGTTTATGAAGGAGAGATGGAAGGAGTCTGGAAGGACTTTGGGAGGTTTTGGGAAGGAGTTTCTCCCTCCTTCTTCTTTTCTGTCAATCCCCAACTATTCACTTTCCCCCAGCTGGCAAGAAAGGGGTGACAGAAAGGGTTGAAATCATAAACATAATCCTATTAAGAGCAGATGTAGAAAACAGACAAAAAAAGTGATCCAGAGCAGACCCCCAGATATCAAGGTGGGTTTGTGGTTGTTTTGTTTTGGGGAAGTTGATTCTGTCAAGAATTGGCTATTCTCACATCTTCCATCCTCTCTTAACACCATCCCTCTTTTTCCTTTCTCTCTCTGCAGGGGCTGCATCCCCAGGAGCAGAGGCCAGACAGATGTATTAATCACAGAATCACAGAATTTTCTAGGTTGGAAGAGACCTCAAGATCATCGAGTCCAACCTCTGACCTAACGCTAACAGTCCCCACTAAACCATATCCCTAAGCTCTACATCTAAACGTCTTTTAAAGACTTCCGGGGACGGTGACTCCACCACTTCCCTGGGCAGCCTGTTCCAATGCCTCACAACCCTTTCAGTGAAGAAGTTCTTCCTAACATCTAACCTAAAACTCCCCTGGCTCAACTTAAGCCCATTCCCCCTCGTCCTGTCACCAGGCATGTGGGAGAACAGGCCAACCCCCACCTCGCTACAGCCTCCCTTGAGGTACCCATAGAGAGCGATAAGGTCGCCCCTGAGCCTCCTCCTCTCCAGGCTGAACAAGCCCAGCTCCCTCAGCCGCTCCTCGTAGCACTTGTTCTCCAGGCCCCTCACCAGCTTCGTTGCCCTTCTCTGTACCTGCTCAAGCACCTCGATGTCCTTCTTGTAGCGAGGGGCCCAAAACTGAACACAGTACTCAAGGTGCGGCCTCACCAGAGCTGAGTACAGGGGGACGATCATGGATATTAAGCAATATCCATGTATCAGGGACCTCAAATTGTTCTCCCAGTCAACCAAAGACACTGCTCTGTCTACAAGCACAGCCCAAAGACACGGTCTTCTGCAGTTCTGGGGGAAATCTAAATAGACAGGATGATTTTACAATCCTGACTCGGCTCTGAGTATTCACTCCCCAGTACAATCGACTCAGCTAGAGCAGCCACTTACGTGTGTGTATTCAGTAAGATCATATCTTGTTAGGGTTGATGGGGAAGTTTTCACCAGCTGGCTTGGTCTGCGAATGCTGAACCTCCCACAGAAGGGCTCCGTTCCACTGACAACATGTCCTGTGGTAACAGAGGCTCTTGTACCTGGCAGAAAAAAAAAAAAAAAAAAAGTGGGGATGAAAGACTTGAAAAGGATTCAGAAGACACCAGTACCATCAAGGTGTTCATGAAAATACAGGAAATGGGTTTCCAAAATTAGTCAGACACAGTCCTACCCTTGAGTAAATAGATGACAAAAATTTTCAGGGCTGTCAGAACCCTTAAACCAGGGGACAAAAGACAAGAGAGCATCAGATCCCTGAACTGACCAGTAAGCCTCGTGGAAAATACCACTGTCTTTAGCCAGACAGAGTATGTTTGAGTAAAACCACCCATCTCTTCCAGAAAGCACCCAGGCAAGGCTGAAAATTGATATATAAAGCTACAGAGAATCCACCTTCCTCTTTAGGATTTTTGTTCCATTGAGTTATCAACCTTGCTGCCAAAAAGTTACTAGGATTCCTCCTGTTCCTAGTAAATAAAAGGCTTTCTTCCAACTGTACATACTGCATATTCATCTTTTCTTCCACTATGAGAAATAAAGCCTGCCAAGTGAAGTTAATAGCAGAATCTTAAATCAAGGAGCTGTGATTCTTTACGCAAAGAGTGTTGGGCCTGTGGGAATCTCTGTTGGAAGATAGCATGAATGCAATTGTCAAGCTGTGTTCAAGAGCTACGTAAGCACAGGGAAGGGAGAACTTCTGAAGGTAGTTGAATGGAAAAAAAAAAAAAAAAAAAAAAAAAAAAAAAAAAAAACTTGCTCAGGAAATTCATTGAGTCAAAAATACTTCAGATCTAGAGAGAATTAATGGTGAGTTATTATACACGGTCATCCAATTTTTACTCTTCCCTAGGCATCCGTTTTGGTTTCTGCTGAAGGCAGCATGCTGGGCTAGATGGACCCTGGCTCCAAACACATCTGGCTGTTCTTTTACTATCCTGGAATCCATTCACCACAATTTCACCACAGTTCTGCCTTTAAATTTTCTACATTTTACAGCCATCAATGAAAACTCAAGTTCTCCTTTGTTCTATTTGCTACGTATCAGTTTTCCTTCCCACTTCACTGTTGAACCCCTGTTAACTTTTCTCTCTTTTGTTGGCAGAACTGGAGCACTGGGATCACATAATTAGACTAAGAATGTCCAATCACTGTTTCCAGTTTTCTGCTTAATAATTCCCTTCATCCCCACCCACTCAAATGAAATCATTGCTTTCATCCACTCGGATGAGTCAGTCACCAAATATACATATTTCTGGCTGGGTCCTGTTCTCTCTGTCCTGAATACAAGGGCATAATGTGGGTTTTTTAGTTTTTTTAGACAATAGTGGACTTTTTGGCATAGGATTAGTATATGCTTATTGATATTGGAAATATAAAATAGAGTAAGCTTCTGATGTGTGCAATACTTTCATGTTAGAAAACCTTTTTTTTTTTTCTTTAAACAGAAGCCGATGTTTTATACCTTGCCTGACCTGCCAAGGATACCACAGATATGTGCATTGTTTCACTTCCAGTCATCGAGAAACACTGAAAGAAAGAGTCCTCTAGAGTTATAATCAGGCTATATCCTGAGCTATAGCTATGGGCTACACCAGATCTGCTTCCTCAGCACACATACTGAAACATGAATAATTTCACATGCCCCAGGACTTGCCTTTTTCATCTGTGCTCCTAATGTTTCTAACCACCAACACATATAACCTGCTTTGATAAGCTTGTTGCATCAGAATAAATACAAATAAATGTGTGCATAACTCCATTAAAAGTGTGAATTTACTGTCATTAAAAGTTTAAAGTACATTTATATCAGAGAAAGGAAAATAACTCTCACAGTAAATACTGCTTATTTGTTAAAGGAAATTACTACCTTCTTTCTCAAACCCATCATGGAAAAGGATTTTAGCAGAAGTTGGCTCCGTGTCACATCCTACTGAAAGAAGTTCCTCTATTGCTGTTTGGACCTTAAAGAAAAGTGAAAAGCAGTCACAGTACAAGGGTGCCTGGCTCAATTCAGCAGAGAGTTTCAACACGTGTCACTGCATTTTTCATCAGCTGTGGGCTGGTGACAAGGTGGCTCTGACCAAGCAGGTAGGCAAGTGATTGAGAGTAAAATTCAGCTCCGCAAAGACAGAGCCTCAAACTGGACATCTAGGATACTTTAGGGAGTGTGAGGCATCTTTAGGCATCCAGCAGCCTCCTCAGAAAGGGGCAGATTTCTTAAAAGAGCCTGGTCAATGTGCAGTGCATGTGCAACATGCAGGTGAAGACTGAGGGTTTGGTATCTGAAGGCACTACACACTTCTCTGCAGACCTGACAGGCTAAGAGCAGATGCTGTGATGTGTTTAGAATATCCCTGGAGTCACACACCCCAGAAAATCTCAGCGACATTCCCAGTAACAAAAATCTCCACTAGCTCACGTAAAATGCACCTCAGCCTTTGGGCCGAACATTTCATTTGGTATTATCTGTCAATCTGGCTGTCAATTACCAGAGCTCCACCAGTTACAGCCAGCAGAGGACTGGGTGTCTGTGCCTAATGACACCTACCTGCTGAGCAGTAGCATTTGTGTGGATCCTTCTGCGGAGGACGCTGTTCCCGGAGATACTGAACCATCCTGTACCAGTCACAGTCAGCATCTGCCAAGCAAATAATAGAATGTATGGATGAAAACAGGCACAAGCTGCATGAGACACAAAGACTTCAAGCCTGCTATGTGGATCATCTACCAGGGAGGAACTTACAGCAAACATGTCCTTTCACGCCTCTGTAAAGAGGCCCTTCAGCTACTCTTAAACCATGCTCACTTTCCACAATCTCTCCTGAGGCTCCTGATCTCAAACTAACAGGAGCACAAGGTATACACGATTTGCACAGAAATGCTGAAAGGCAAGAATGGTCCTCCAGTTCCTGACCTGCAGCCCTGAGGTTTAACCACGAGGACAGACCTCTTCAGCACCGAGCACTTCATCAAGCTGAAAGTTTCTAGCACCCAATTGCAATACAGACTCATTCTGATAACACACACAGTGCTCTGTCATTAGGTGGGGGGAAAAAAAAAAATAGAATCCATCCCAAGCTTGTATTAATTAGCATGAGGAACAAGGTAATGAGCAAGGTAAAACCTGAGGGGAGTAAGCTTTGCTTGCACTTTAACATATTAGCAAATTATAACAAAACCATAAAAATATCCTCCTACCAATGAGCGAGAAAGCCACAGACACCTTCAGCTCCCATGACAGTATTTATCAACTAACTCAGCAGGTTAAAACAAGGGGGGAACAAGACCTTTACCATTAGGACTTGCTGTCATCCATGTCAACTGAATCAGGGCTAGTCTACCTCCCACGGAATGGTGTAGGTTGGAAGGAACCCCAGGGCCAAGCAGGCAGCACTGACCTGCACTTCTGGAAGATGCAACGCACGAGCCCAAATTTCGTGTCTCTCCCTGTAGTAGCTGTTCACCACCTGGGGATTCAGCCAGGTGTTATGTATCTGGACTCCAACTCTCATCCCATTGCTGGGTGCCTTTCCATGATGTAGTGCTTCCAGGTAGTACCTCAGGCCGCCAGTTAGCTCAAATTTCTGGGATTTCGGCTGCCAGCTCTCACTCCAGTTCTTCACCCAGTTCCCAGACCATTCAGAATTGCCAGCAGGGATAGAAGCTATTCTCATCTGTGTCCAAACCAACCAAATCAATCAGAGGCATTTCTCTAGCACTAAACTACAACACCCACAGCTCCAAAACCAGACCTGTGCTTTTGGCTGATAGCAATGGGTTGGTGGTTGGCGTTCTTTTCTATTCTACAGGAAAAAAATATCATCTCATTGAACTTTGATAAGTTCTAAGGCTTAATACCACAATAAATATAATTCTTATGGCTGACCCTAGCCCCAGCAGCAGTTCCCCACATAGCTTTGCAAGGATGTCTTCAGTTCTGGTCCCTTAAATACAAACAAAAATGTCTTCAGGTAAAGAAATTCAAAGACTCTGGATGTTACGGTGAGCCCTTCATGAGCCGGGCAGCTGATAAGGCTGATGTAAAATGCCCAATATAATAAATAAATAATAAAAGTTTCACTCTCCAGCAGACGTACAATAAAGGCCAACAAGCCAATTCATGCTGGGGGAATTCCTGCTTGTGATAACCTTAATTAAAACTCCTTCCTATTGTTACCTCCTTATTTTTCTCTGTACCAGAAGTAATACCTTGTTTCCTGGATCTTCAGATAAACTCAAGTACAGAGATGCCTGTCCATCTGCCTGAATCCAGAAGGTGTAATTGTTGGTCTGAGGAGCCACAAAAAATCCACGAAGCCTGGAGCTAAGCAAAAGCAGAACATCTGTAACGTGCAAAAGAGTTACTGTAAAATCCCTGCCCCCCTGCACTCCACCTCCATGCATACATCAAGTCACAGGGGAAGGGCACAGGACCAAGTAATAACTAAACACCCTCAGATTTTAAAACTAGAAGAACCTCAAAATGACCAATTTTCACGTTACAGTGTTCACGTTTCACAGTTTTCAAAAAGAAGAAAAAAGCAGCTTCATGAAAACAAGTAGGGTTCTGTTGGTGGTTACACCTCGTTTGTACATTTTTTCTCAAGCAAAGTCTTACCCCTGAATAGGCAGGAAAATGCTCAAGATCTCTCACAAGATCAACAAAGAAAAGCACAGAGGTGACAGAAAAATGAAAATGTCCATGAGCATTACACAGCTCTTCATAGGTGCATCTCAAGAGGCGCACGCAGTGGCCACCAACGCAGCTCAGACATCTATGTAGCCTGGGGCAAATCACTTTATTTCCACTGGCATCACCTGAGCTGCAGTTGCCAGCATCATCCAAGGATGTGACCCCTCTGCATCTGGCCAGAGCACCAGCCCAAGACAGACGGACTACAGCTCCTTCTACCACCGCAGCAATTTCTTTCATGGTATTTCAGCACATCTAGGCCAGGCAGAACAGAAATACTGAATGAAAGCAAAAAGGGAAAAATAAAACACTTCGCTGAATATTCTGAGCTTCAAAAGGACCTCAGAGCAGAGGGTTTGCTTTGATTTAAAGGAGCAATGCAGTCAGGCTCTGCTATAAAGAACTGTCAGGTGTTATTGCTACCTCTTACACTGCTAAAGGTGATTGCCATGGCTTCATCTCTTTTTAAAATCACTGAGTACCTGAAGGAGTGCTTTGCCGCAGACAGAAATCTTACTGGGGAGCTGGCATTAGGTACAAATTGCCATCTATATCCCGGACCTGCTTCCGTTAGATCAGAGGCATCATCCCAAACTTCAAAGAGAAGCCCTCTATTTCCTAGAAAGTTAAAATAAAAGTGTTCTCAGCAGCAGCCAACAAAAATCCCAGAGCACATGCTAGAATCAGTGGTGTAAGGAGGCAGGCCAGGACAGAAAATTTTAATAATAAATTGGCTCTGCAGATGAACAGAGCTTCCAACCAAGCTTACAAGACCGCTCTTGGAAGAGGTACTGAACTGGCCCACAGTCAAAATAAGCCAAACTTCATTTTATGCACAGTAATTTCCTATGGCAATGCTTCATCCAGGCATCCATACTACAGATATCATCTGTACATCCCCCCCTTATTGTCCACAGCCTTACACACCAGGCTGACATCCCTCCCACCATAGCCTGTGCAAGCAGTGGGTTGAGCTTCCTACCTTGCCTTTCCTTATTATTTACCTAGGAGAAACCAGCCTCATGGCTTGGAAAATCCTGTTTCTTGATCACGTTCACACCAAATTATTTCTACCCTATGTTTCCATGTGTGCTTTGCCTGTTTGGACCTTTGGTTATCAAATACCGTACCTGGCTGGGGGGCACCGAGCCTCCTGCCCTTGCCAACTGGCTCCGTGGTGCAGATGATTTGCTGGGGAGAGACATGCTTCACTTTACAGGGGACACCTGGCAACAGGGAAAGGAGACAAATGTCAGGCTTGGAAACACATCTGAGCAGCAGAATAAACCCATCTTTATCACCAGAAGGTGCTGACACTTTGCTAGAAGTCTCTGTTTGTACTATCAAGCAAGGAAAATGGTTCACTCCCATAGTCCAAATCACTGGACCCTCCTTCATGGTGAGTACATCTCCCATGCTGTCATTATCTCTGAAGAGCAATTGGGTTTGGTGTATTAAAATAAATAAATAAATAAATAAATAAATAAAATAAAAATCTAGTGCATTATTCCTCTTACCTGCAGAGGTGACCTGCACCGGCTCCTCAAAATAATCCCCTGTGATAGTGAGATCAGTGCCTCCCCCAAGACTTCCACCAGCTGGAAACACAGAGGCTATTTCTGCAGAGGAAGGAAAAGGGGGATCTGAAAACGAGCGTAGGAAAGATTAATCCCAGCCCTATTTCTGTCAAAGCCAGCAGTGCACTTGCACTATTTCCAACCGGAACAGGCTCCTGTAAATAAAACAGGCTTCAGTGACCCTTCACGGAGATTTTGGCAGCCGCTGGGATTACACCAGGAATGAACCACACGGATAACAGCTGCATGACAGGGGAAATACTGTAATGCTTGGACTACTTAGCAGTGGCTGCATTTATCATGCTCAGATTGCAAAACGGTATATTCTGCACTACTGAGGCACTCTGGAAAAAAAAAATAATAAAATTATTTAAATCTTTTTGACTTTGTCTGACTTGCTTCTCAATTTAGTTTACTGGTTTAGATGTTACCGCGCTTCCCAACTGTCCCAACTGGCTTCAGGGACAAACGCAGGGAGCTGAACACCTGATGGCAAATGTCCACATCATGACTACAAGAATCATTCATGATTTGATCTTATTATAATTATTCCCTTCTACACTGGAAACCTATTTTTCTCTTTGATGACATTTCCTCACTTTGCACTCATATGCCCTAGTTTAACCAGCCAGTTGAATTTCGCACAGTTCGGAAAAAAAAAAAAATAGTAAATATGAGAGAAGCTCGCCCAGATGTACAAATTTATATTTTTTTCTTCGTTCATCAGATTTTTAACTTTATTTTGGCAGTGTTGACTGCAGTGGTCTGCTGAAAAGATCTGGCAGGTCTTGTTTCTGCTGATGCTCTGCTAACATCCAACTCCACGCAAGGTTCCTCAGTTTGTAAATGAAGACATAAAATTACCCTCCATTACAAAGTGCTCTGCATTTACAGGTGAAATAAACTGTATGCTATATTTTGTATATCGTTTATGTATTGGCTTTTTTTTTTCATAACAAACTAATTTTGTTATATCCTGAACCAGGCTCCTAAGATACAGCCCATAAGGTAACAGTGCACCCATTACATTAATTTCAGCCCCTTGACAGGTCAAGGGAATGGCAGAAACACGATGGGACCTTTCTGGGGACCTGTGCAGGTGAACCAAGTGGTCTTTTTCAGCATTATTCAACCATTGACTGAAGTCAATGGCTGCCAAATGCTGATTCCCTAATTGTCTTTTGACTGTTAGGCACAGGTCCTTACTGACACTGTTTGCTCATGGCCATAATCTCAGGCTGGTGCTCAGAAACTTATTGTCTGCTGTTCTCATAGCTGGAAATATCACATGGAGGTTATAGGGTGCCTTGATCTGCCTTTTTTAATAATAGTACAAAAACCTGCCACTCACCAGCCCTTTATCCAGAACCCAGCTCTTGGAGTAGCTGATAATGCCCTCCTTGAGATGCTTTATCTCATCCTAAAGCCTGCATTGCATCCTTTTGTGGCCAGCATCTCATTCTTACCAAATACAGTGTGACTTAAGGGGGAGAGGTGAAATAAAGCCCTTCTCAATCCAACACCTCAAGCCTACTGGTGACCTGATGGGACAAGAAACAATGACAAAGTGACTCCATCCCAAATCCTGGCACCCTGCTGTGCTCTGGTTGACTCTCTCTCAGGTTAGGTTGTCCAAAAGACACAGTTCAAATGTATCCTTAAGAGGAATACTAACTCACTGCAGATTAGAATGAAGCCCATAGCAGCACACCCAGCCATAGCAAATACATTTGGTAATCCTGAAATTTTTGGTCTGCAGCTTTGTGTAGTGAGCCCGTAAGGAAGCTTACCATACTGGTAGGGCTACACAGCTAAAATGAGGGCACAAAAGGATTATCCCATTGGCATAATTAGAGGTCTTAGACATTGCTGGCACTGCCATGAGACGGGCCAACCATTGAGGTGAATCAGATCGGTACCTGAATGCATTTGATACAAGAAAAGCTCCTGTTTGGCACTGATGAGCCAAGCATCTTTGTGGACTGCTGATCTGCAAGAGAGAGAAATGCATGAGAGATCCATTTAACTTACAGTAGACCTTCCTTTGGCAGACCTGGACACTTGCTCTCCAGAGGAACATTTCTATGGGGACTAACACTACCTTTCACCTGCACATTGAGGCACTGATTCAAGAAATTATTACATGACTGAGACTCTTTATTAAGTTTTACCATTAAAAAAATATATAAAAATGTATGGTTTTGGAAGTGTTTTCACCTCCTCTTCTTTTATGTCTGTATTTTTTCCATTTGTAAAAAGAGCTAAAAGCAAGGTAAAGGGATTTTATTCAATCTGAACTTAAATTGCTTCTTGTTTGGGCACCAAAAATAAAGTATTAGAACTACAAAGCAGAAATGCTTGGGGGGGGGGGGGAATATTCTCCTTTTTCATCCCTAATCTGATGACCATCTTCTCAAGTTAGCAAAACCTTATTTCTAAGTAATGAAACACAAGTTTCAATAAAATTTTATGCACTTATTCTGGAATCAGAAATGGAGCTGTATACCCATATGAAACTACAAAAAAAAAAAAAAAAAATAGAGAAAGGCTCTTTTACTCACTTTCCTTTGTTGAACACTGAGAAGCTAACATTGTGGGACCCTGGAGGAGAGAAAATAAATGCGCTTTATGGCAGAAATGCAGAGAGCTTTATGAAGAGTGCATCCTACCAAACCTTTTCCAGATGTCATGTTCCTGATTCTCCTCTTCCTTACACTTTTCTTACAACAGTACAATTGTGTTGATTTCGGCAGAGCTGCTCTTGATTTAAATGAAAACGCTAGAATACTTTAAAATATACTATGAGAGTCCAAGAAATCTCACAAATAAAACAATCAAAAAAAAATCCCAATAACTCTGTGGATACCCTCCAACCTCTGGAGATGCAGGAGTAGTGAAACATGCTAGAATAGAAACATGATTTCCACCTCCTTCTCTTTTCACCAACCTATGTGGTTCCCTTCCACCCGGCACTGCATGGTCCCCACTCCATCTTCTGCCTGAATTGGGTAGCTGTGGAAAAACAAAAGGACTTTACTGAGCCTTGGGAGCAAAAAGAGCAAGATACAGCAAGAATCATTTAATCAAGCAAAGATGTGGACTTTCACTTCATAAGCTAAGCAGCTCAGGTGCCTCATAGAAACAATACTCCAGCCTGACCCCTTTCCTTTATTTCCAGAAGCTGATCCTGTTGGTGACTTTCAGAACCCCCATTTTAAATAAGAGCTGAGGGCAGACAAGTCTTGCCATATGGTAGGGCAAATAATAGGACAAAAGCTGAGGGGAAGGGGGGAATACAACCTAGGATTTACACAAAGAAATGGGCCTAAAATTCAATTTGCTCCATTTTTCTTCTGCTTCACAACTTGACAAGGGCAATTCAGACCCATGCCTCTGGAAGGAGAGGAGCTGCACAGGATGGAGGGAGGTGATGTCTCAGCAAGAGGTTAGAGCTTGCTCTTCAAATGAGGAAACTTTAAACACGGAAACTGCTTTGGGAAGTGGGATAGGGGAAGATCAATAATACTATGACTCCATCTGTAGAAATTTAAACAATAATTTGCCAAGCCGCATAAAGAATTTTCTGTTTGGACCTGTGGTTTTTGTATTTTAAACATCTCTCTTATCACTACCAGAGAAGGGATTTCCTGCTAGAGGAAACAGAGACAGGACAGTACTGCAGAGATAACACAGGGAGGCTGCCCCTAAAACCACTCTCCTGGGGGTATGGATGCTGTTCTTCCCCTCCAAGTCCCCTCCATCTGCCCTGCAGCACTCAGGGATGGCTCCTAAGAAGGATTTGTGTGCCTAATTCCCATGCAAATCAATGGGATTTTTGTAACCAAATCTCCATTCTGGGCATGGTTTGCAAGGACTTGCAAAGAGATCACACTTCTCATTTCTAGGCTGCTTAAGAGTTTGAGGGCAAGACCCAGATCTACACCCAGTCATTGATTTGCACAACTGAGGACCTATCTTTAAGACACGGTACTGGGTATGAGGCAGAGGAGTATTTCAAGAGACACTTTCACACCTCCTCCCACTCTTGAAACTGTCCCACTGGTGTAGTTTAGACTACGGTGGGGTTTTCTTTGTTTGTTTTTCCTAGGCAAAACCTCCCAGAAAACATAGCACTTTCTGGCATTTCTCCTCTTAATTGTTCTTCTGTACACCCCCAGTCTGTGAGTAGGAATGGGTAGCAATTAAGCAAGATCTGCTGGTGCTACATCAACCTTTGGGAGCTGTGAAACAACACAAGTTCCATCATCAACTCCCATTTGCATTTAAGTTCTCCTCCTGGGAGCCAGGAGGAATTTTACAGCACAATAAGAGAGCTTGCTGAGAAGCCTTGGCACTAACTTTTGCAGGAGCAGGTTTTTCCCCTGTTCCTTGTAAAAACAACCTCCCTCTTCCAGGGCTCACAGGCTCCATGAGAAGTGCATCATTTATATTACAGAAAAATTAAAGACTGATACTTGTGTTATAGCATAGACTGAGCTGCATTTGCTGTGTAACATTCCCACAACAGCAGCATACAAATACTGCTTGATGACTGTGAGCTTTGCACTCACTGATGATGTCCTGCAGTTCATTACCCACTCCTGCCTTGCTGGAGGCCCCTGAACAGCATAGGTGCAGCGAGGACATTACATATCATCTGTGGGCCCTGACCCTGCCTAGCTACAGCCAGAGGAGTAGAGAGCCAGCTCAGTTGGGCCCCCGTGGTCCCTCTCTATAATATAACAAAACAAAACAAAAAAAAAAACAACAAAAAAAAAAACCTGCACATAAGTCCTCGCACCACTACAAACCAAAGGTAGGTCAAGAACTGACATGCTTCCAGTCTGTCTGTCAGCAAAAGAGCAGAGGCTGATCCATCCATCTCCTTCTGCCGTAAGAATAGCTGGTCTAGGAGAAAAAACAAACAAGCAAAACGATAGGACAGGTGATAACTTCCCTGGCAAAATCATGATTCTGTTAAAATCAGCAGCCAGTATTTTCAAAAGGGCCAGGAGTTTTCCCTCACTGGTATTCAGCATTTACTAATTCAGAAACCTAGACAAATCCTATTTTTTATTTATTCATTTTATTTGTCTTGGCCTGTAAAATATATTCCCCAAATACTGCAGGAACTACATGCCTATGAAGATTGTGGCAGAACCATCTTCAAGACACCTATGCTGACCTCAGACAACCCAGTATCTCCTCCCTGTAGTAAAAGGTTGGTGGTTTGGGTTCCAGATAGCCCCTATGCACACTTCCCTCTTAGAGGCACCAGGTAACACAAGTAGATCATTCTGCTGGTACAACCATAGCACTTCAAGACAGACCTCAATCATTTCATTATTTCATTGAGAGGTAATGCTAGACAACTTCTGCTAAAAATCACCCAACCTCCTAACAGCAAAATTAAGTATTCCCACCTTAAAGAACGGATATGGAAAGAAAACTTCATCTGGGGAGGAGGAATCAGGTGGGAGCAATAGGTTCACAGTAATTAGCATAACAAGCAAAAGGTGGCAATGTTTCTTTGAGAATCAATAGACAATTGAGGAAAATAAGTGAAACACTTTGCTATGACCCATGCTTCAGTGTAGTTTTATAACAGAGTTTGGTTTTATTAATAGAGATTCCTGATACTATAATGCTTTTCTTTTAAGGATAAATTGAAAAAAAAATCAGTGCTGCAAAAATGATTGATTCATCATTGGACCGTCACATCCCATACAAAGCCTGAAAAAGCACGCAAAACACTTTAACTAAAAAAATCTTTTTTTTTTTTTTTTCTTCTGCCATCTGAATCCTGAATCAGTGTGACTGAGTGACAGATGGCTCTGCTCAAGTCCAAGTCCCCACCTGGTACGTATTTACTAACACACCAAAAATGGGCAAAGTATTCCTGTGAAGCTAGGATGTGAACCTGCCTGGTATGCTAAGATTTTGAAGCCATTTCCTTTTTGGCTATAGGGAGGTCAATCTGTAAATGAATAATATAGCACTGGAGCATGCAGGCCCAAGCAACCTGCAGACATACCGTCCTTTCTGCTCACGGATCAAAGGTTTCACACTTCCACTAGAGACAGGTAAAACAGTAATTAGTATTGAACAAAGGATGGTACTGTGTGTCTGGTGAGCAAAACTGTAGGGCTGATAAAAGGTAGGGCAGGTATCTGCACTGACTTCCATTCACGTTAGCAGAGAATTTAGTTACACAGCAAGGGACTTCTCCATTCAGTCTAGCAACTAGCTACAAAAACATATAGTGGGCATATATCTGCTGCTGCTGCTGCAATTAAAATTTCTAAATTACTACTAAGAATATATACCTTCCTTGACTACTGCACTGATCCTTAAAATGCCAGAATACCTATAGATTACTAGTTGATCAAAACTATATCCATCTGGGCTTAGTTCTTCACTGACACTGAGGCAAGAGCAAGGAAAACATAACCCAGCAGTAGCTGAGAATATTGAATATCTCTAAACATATATATGTCTATATGACAGACATCAGGTCAGCATTCATACTTATTCTGGATTTACTGTGCTTATAGTCCTGATGTCCTAATGTTAAAAAAAATAAAAAATAAAATAAAAAAAAAAAAAAAAAGGAAGGAAGAAAAAAAAAAAAGAAAAGAAAAGAAAACTACCTGTTTTGCTCTGTGGTGCATAACCCTAGAGGCAGCAGAAAATAAAATCAAACCTTCCTTGAAAACAAGGAAGTGACCAGAGAAGGTTTAAAGCAGTGAAAAACAAAGCCTTTTGTCTCAAAATACTTGTGCTTTTGTCTTCTGACTCACTAGAGCATTTGCCTCCAACTAATAGTATTTCTAAAAATGCAAATGGAAGGGAAAATTTATTTAACTTTTAGATTCTGACATTATTTTAATTAGTTAAATTTTAATTTGCTAGCCAAAATAAGATCTACAGCAACCAGACGCAATTACAGTACAATTCACACTGAGCCGTGATTGACTGTGCTGCCAGTAAAGAAACCAACTAGCTTAATGGACCAGTTGCAATTAGATTAACAAAGTTTGCTGGAGCCCAACTCATGAGCTGCAATAAAGCACAAAAGTAGTAAATGGCAATTCTGGGCCAACTGGTTGCAATTTATTGCTTTCACAGAGGCTGATAGAAGAAATGGTAATTTACAGGGGCAGGGGCAGCTAGCAGCTTATATATAATTACCCATCAATATAATCCACATTGAAGTCCAGGGTCTCATATCTTCCAGCAATTGTCTTCCCATATATCTCTATTAAATTTCCTGTTTGAAAGGAAATAGAAATTGAAGAGAGTCTTTTAAAAGCAGAGTGTTTACATTTGCAGATTTTGTGAACTGAACCAAAGAAATTCTTGATCTTTGCAAATTAATGCAGAGTGTTACCCAACTGCCTGTACCCATGCCTACTCTCAGCTTCTATCACAGTTCAAGGTAACTGTACATTTAAATCCACTTACCCCAAAACACACATCTGTTTCCCACTGAAAAAGTCCATTCCAGATTTTTCAGCAGAACTCTAGTATTTGTACCAACAAGACACCTCCTCACATTTGTGAATTAAAACCACCATCCTATCCAAATGCCACTGCAGAACATCATGAAGCAACCAAAATGGCATCATCAACATGCGCTATGTGTTAGTGTGCAATGTTTGTATGCTAGACAGGGCCAGGGCCTGAAGAAGAACCTCAGCACAAATCAATTTTATTGTGTTATACACAATACAGATAATACCCACAAAGCAGCTGTACAGCAGCTGCTTTACCTTTAGGATAAACGTTTTAACGTACTATGTTTAAGCACATATGCTTAAAATTAAGTCCTTGAAGCAGGACCTAAAAAAAATAAGGATAATATAAGGATTAATTAACATACGGTGCAATAAAGGAGTATTTAGGGAATTCAGAGAGCAAAATTCTCACTTAGCATATCTACAGTGTAGGTAGATACATAGGTTCTACCATGTGTGTTGATTTTCTGAGCTCCCCATAGACAGTGGAGGTCTAACCCATATTAGTCAATAAAAATCATGAAGGGTGATTCAACTTTCCCTAATGTAAATGCCTACATGTGGCCAGGTGAACCACACCTGGTTCATTTTGGAAATAAGCATTTCAAGCTGCTTGAAGAAGCCTGGAAATGCCGACAGAATAGCAACAGGGAAAAAGCCTTCCAAAGTCCAGGTAGTTGTTCAGAACAAAACCAGATTATCTTATCATGCCACTTTAAAGATCGATCTGAAACTCTATTAATTAAAAGACTGGTATGATATTACAACATCAGCACCTAATAGATAACCCTCAAAACTACTATGAAATAAATAGGGCCAGATGACTTAATCTGGAATCAATCAGATCTGGCACTCTGCAGCATCTCTGTACTCAGGCAAAGTTGGGCTACAGAAACCATGTGCCAAATAACCCAGCAGCCACAGAGCATTACCCATTTCTCTTGTACCCAGGGCAGCAGACTCCTTGTGCAAACCCATTTTCCTGTTCAGCGTGAGCTTGGACATTAAGTTCTGGAGGTGCCTATTTCGAACCCCAGCAACAAAGATCCCTCATAAGCAGAAAGATGGTATGGAACATCAAATAATAATTAAAGTGGGCTCCAGCCTAAAGAAAGGTCCCGTACCTGGGATGCCAGATGGTGGGCTAATTTGGTAAACCACAGGTGTCTGTGCAGCAGAAAACTGCAAGAAGAAATTTGTAGTTAAACAGCAGTCATTCTCACAGCAGCCCAACAGGATCTGATTATGCATTGCTCACAACACAGTTGGCACGCACATTTCAGAGAGTCGTGCTTTAGGATTCGATCTTTGAAGCAGAGTCCTGCTCTGAAAAGAGAGCAAGTATAGATGTACCCTTCTTACCCTCTCTGCATTCAGAGTCTGGCTTGCAGCTATTTCTTGCACCCATTTTGTGCCCAGATTGCCCATCCTGGTTGGAGTCAGTCCCAGAAGATGTGGTTTAATATTTTAAAGAATTGCTAAGCCTTTTTTCTTTCCTGAAGATTAGACCTGCATTTCATTTGGCATTGCGTCATCATGCCCCCACCCCCCTCCCACTCCCCCATTAATATCCTCTTAAAAACTATTTCTACATCATAGAACTGAGACTTCCAGTAGCATTTAATGAGCTTGTTGGGTACCTAAAAGCAATGTAGCCAAGAAAAAGCTTACATTGACCCATCTTAATACAGTATCAGAGATGTGTTCAGAGAAACGCTACTTTGCCACCTGAGGGAACAACAAGGAAATACTGGAGTCACTACAGAGCACTATTTTTGTCTTAAACAGAGCCCAAGAAGGAGTAGAGAGATTTTGCTTTGAGGCAAGCTTCTCAGAAGATGGGGAACACACAAGAACCCCTTAGAAGTGGAAGAAGGTTGTCCTCAGCCTCCTTCCAAATGCACAAGAGTCCACATCCTGACCCTGCCTTGTTCACAAATACAGGAACAGCCCTGCTTTTTGCAGGGAGGCCTTGGCAAAACAGCTTCAGTGCCTTACTCCTCAGATACTTGCTCTGAAATGCAAAAGTAATGTTGTCATTCCTCTGTGCAGCATTCTGCACTCTGGAAATGAATAACAACAAGTGAAAAATAAGGATCAGATCCACAAAGGAATTTAAGTGTCTTGGGCTTAAGGTGATCTGTAGAGGTGCCTGGCTTCTTCAGACGCTGTAAAATCCATTGGCCTCTCTGCTTTCTCAAGAGCCACAAGTACCTCCAGAAAACTGGCCTGCAGCAATGCTAGCTGGCTAAATCCCAATTCTAAGTCATTAACTGCTGGATTTCATTAAACTTAAAGAAAAAATATGCTTCCCTTGTGCATTTGTCCTGTCCCCATCCCGAAATCATCCATTTCTCAGAACTGCCTTCACATCTCCATCCTTCCCACCTTCTTTATGAGCCCTCCTGTCCTCAGTTGCACTCACAGATGCTGCTGCCAGCTCAATAAATAGCATAAACTCATTTCCAGACTTAAACCAAGGATGCCATCACATATTTTTTTAAACGTTCCTTGAACCCCAGACCCTTTCAGAGCTCGATCTGTTTACGTCCTCATTACAATCACGTGGAAAACGAATGAGTAGCCATAAACTCCCTTTAGTCATGGTCAATGCAGAGGGGCAAAACACATTCCCTGGGCTGGAGCAGATTCAGAGAAAGAAGCCAAAACCAGCATGAAAGCCAGGGCCACTAGCTGACACCAGTTTTCAGAGCTGTTCAGACTTGTTGCTGCCTGCAGCAGACTTTTTCAATCTGCTGCAGAGGCAAAATTAATTTTTAATACGCATAGCTCCCAGGTCCCAGTCCCAAAACAAAGAGACACACTGTGTTTTATTTAGCTTGGAATGTGTCTCATTAACAGCATCCCCTGGTGATTTTTCATCAGCTCTCTAAGCTAGCTCAACCACCCAATGACTCTTCAGCTTTAATGGGCAATTTACTGAAACTCTGGGCTTTCTTGCTTGATACTTAAAGTTCGCATAGAGGTGGGGTATGACTTCTGAACACACTAGGCCTCATCCTGAAACACACAGCCATGGATGTGTTTTCACACTGAGAGGCAAAATGCTGTGGTAGGGGATGTGTTGTAGGCTCTCAAAACAACCCAGCAACAGAGATGAGATCAGAACTGAGGTGTGAGCTTTCCTAAACTTGTACATTTTCAGTGTGGAGAGCTGTCCCAGAGATGGAGAGTTCTTTTCCCAGAATCAGCAGTGTCCATGGGAGGTGTCCTGCCGTGGCTACCTGTCAGTGCTGACTGACTGCTACCATCCTGCATCTCAGAGGGCAACACCAGAAGTCATCCAGTGCCCTATCCAGTTGGGACAGTATTGGCTGGGTTAGGAACACCCATGTCTGTCAGTTGTTGGACCTTGCGTGGTATCCATGAAGTAAAAGGGTCATTCACAAGAGCTGTGATAGTCAGATACCTGAGCAGAGCCCTGGGCTGTTGTAAAATCTTCATCCTTGGAGGTTTTCATGACTTGACTGAATAAAGCTCTGAGAAAACAGCTGTGATCTCATAGCCAACCTTTTGAGCAAGAAGTTGGACCCCCTGATGTCCTGTCCTACTCAAGCCTGTGATTCTGGGATGGCATCAATTGCTCTGCACAGTGTGAGCACCTACAGTCAGCAAAGGGGGGGGCAAAGGGTCTCAGGTAGTAATTCCAGTCACTAGAGCTGAATGCAACCTCTCCATAGTCCTTGTTAATCCATTAAAACACGATATCGTTCCTTATTTTTGACTTTGTCTCCAAATTGAAATAATGAAAGGCCTGATCTGGTATTTCTGACAGAACCAAGGTGGACTGAGAATAAGAACAGCTGAAATTTCCCATAGGTATTTCAGATGTGATATGATTTCTCATTACATAGATACATGCCATGATATTCATCATCTGCATCTATCTTTGCTTGATAAGCCCATAATTTTTGGTACACAATGCTAGCCAGACTATGCACACCTTTACAAATTTGTTTAGTTGAAAGTGACAAATTCTGTCAGTAAGGCCCCGAGAGTCAGAGAAAGTGTGATTCATTGCTTGGACAACGATTCTAGACAAGGTAAAACTAATTCACAAGTTGGTCTTCTGACTGCATGGCTTTGGTACAGAGACCATTTAACTTGAACCCAGATTTTTCCTTCAGAAAGACCTCAGGTCTCATAGCCTATCCAGTGCCAGACTGAATGCCTTGGTTCATCTAGTTTGAAGGGACACAAGGAACATCTTGCCTTCATGTCCTGACGTGTAATCAATATGAGAGATACTATTTCAATACATATCCTGTGATACAAAGTCTGAAGTTTTGACTCTCTTCAATGCCTTCAGCTGTTCATCATCACTTCTATCCTTTCTTGGTCGTTACCTTGAAAGTGTAGTTTTCTTTCTCTACCCCAGTCAAGTTGTTAATCACACGTCCTTTAAAGGCCACCTCCACATAGTACAAACCTTCCTGGGGTGAAGACCTAGATGGGGGAAAAAAACGTATTATTTTTATATAGATTGGGTTTACTATTTTTTAGGTAATGCCAAGTCATTGGGACAATCTTATCAGGTTCACAGAGACACTGATAGAGTAAAACACTTTAATATTATGAACCCAAACTCAGAAATTACAGTGTACAAAAAATATGAAGACACGGCAAGAAATTGTAGGTAAGTGCAGAAGGTGATAGGACTATACCAGAACATACATCCAATTTATATGTAAATGCAAAGTATATACACATGCTCATTAGTGCTCATTAATACTAATGAATAATTGTTCTTCATTGCTATTAAAATACCCCAAGGCTGCCTAGATTTACAGGGAAGTTTGATTCTGGCTTGTCAATGAATGTTGCATCTAAATGTACAGCACAGCATTCAGCAGGGTTAACTCCAAACCAAATCATAGCAGCAAGAGATGGAAGAGCCCCACCAGGCTCACCCCTACAGCCTCCCGAGGCACAGCTAGCCTTCCAGTCAAACAATATCCTTTAACCTGTGACAGATGGAAAGGAGAGAGCTTAGGTTCCCCAGCTGCTGCCTGGAATCATGTTTGTTTCCATCTCTACCACAACTTCTGTGATCTTGAACAGGGCAAGAATGTCAGAAACTGGTAAAATCCCCAGATTTTCTTGGGAGCTGTGCATCTAAGAATGTGATTTCTACAAGCTTTCGAGGATCAGAGTCTAGTTTCTCCAAGTCTCTGTCTGATTCATGCTAGTTAGGCTAGTCCTTCATTAAGCTGAAGCATGGAATGCAGCTCAGCTTGGGAGGTGCCCAGGTGCAGCCATAGGAATTCCTTAAACTCCCAAACTGCCTGTACAGACACTAAAGGAAAATGAGGATTCTACCAGGCAAATGACAAAGGTCTTGCCAGGGGAGATTTAGATTGGGTATTAGGTAGAATTTCTTCATGGTGATCAAACACTGGAACAGGCTGCCCAGGGAAGCGGTAAAGACCCTATCCCTGGAGGTATTTAAAAGAAGTGTGGACGTGGCACTAAGTTGTCATGTGTTAGTGATGGGACTCAGTAGGTCAGATTGATGGTTTTACTTGATGGCCTCGAACGTCTTTTCCTACCTAGATGATTCTATACTGTAGTCAGGGACCATACCTTGTTCTGCATTGTATACTGGGTAAGCCAAAATATACAGGAGAGACATCGCATGGCAAACTGGGCAGGTCTGGGTTCACCAGGGACACCTCCAGGTGGGACCAGCTGGCTGAAGAGATGTGTTCTGCCTGCTGGGATGCTGAACATAAGCAAGCAAGGTCAAACAGAGGAGCTTTGTGGGGACAGGACTATTCACATCCAGTCATACAATGTACACATTTTCAAATGGACACTACAGCTTCTCTTTAGGAGCAATATTTAGAACCCCAGATTGGACTTTTTTTTTTCTTTTTTTCCTTTAAATCATGTTTGTGTAATTTTGTGGGAAGAGAGAGTTCATCTTACCGTGTAGCTGCATGGCTTTTTGCCTCTAATACAATGCCTGCACTCTCCCCAAAATATATTATTGCAGAGATTGACAGTTATCAGCAGTTTGAATCTCCTCAGCCATCTACACTGCACCAACCATCATAACCACAGATAATTAAAGCACCTGTAAAATTAATACTTTTCCTTAATCTTTGCAGTTACTTATGTCCTGAATGGTTTTGCTGACAGCACCTTGAGTTCACCTGTGCTACAAGGTGGATCAGCTTAGCCCATTTCCTCAGTGAGCTGTCTGCAAGGCTTCTCAACTTCAGAAAGTCAAGGTGTGAACAAAACTTAGCATGCTTAGCTTTTGTAGCTTAATCTAATACAGCTAGAAACATGCTTCTAAACATCTATCCCTTTGTTGTCTGTCTTTACAGGTGTCTCCCAGCTCACAGATTCATTTTAAGTGACATCAGTAGTTTCTCCATTTTCAGCAAACTGCACATTTATTCCTGGTCCCAGGAACATTTTTCCCTTTCTCCCAATGCCTGGATGTCTGCTCCCCCCCTCAGAAATGTCTCCTAGGCTCAGTGATTGTCCCTGCCTGCTACACAGTGCTGTTCAAAGCACATCTCCCCTGAGGACACAAGCTCCCCTTCCCTCCATTTCAGCATCTCTCCAGGAAATCACACTATTCAGAAAGAATAAGACTGATATCATTTGTCACATTTACAAATAACCGAGTGCCAGAACTTGAGCAGTTTAATCAACATACGTCTCAGACAGACACCAGCTCTCTTCCCAAGGAGTTAATATTCAGCACTACTGAAAATCAGATGCGGTTTTGTAAAGTTGGGTTCGTGCCCAGATGAGCAGGGCATATCAATTTCTGTGATTTTTACACAGATCTCATGTTTAAATTAGTGTTTCTAACACTCCAGCATCAGACAGCCTATGAAGAGACTTTCAGACTTCCTTCAATTAAAAAAAAAAAAAAGCCAGCAAGGAGGAAATCTGTAGCCCTAGTTCTACAAAAACAAGGTAGGAATCTGACTTATCTCGCTTAGAAAAAATCAGAAAACAAGCAACCATCAGCAATAGCTTATGAAGTAACTATATTATTAGTAGTAACATTATTATTTTTAGTATTACAACAGCAGAGTGGCGCAGCGGAAGCGTGCTGGGCCCATAACCCAGAGGTCGATGGATCGAAACCATCCTCTGCTAATTGCTTTTTGGGTGTTCAAGGAGAGGTTGGATGTGGTGCTTAGAGACATGGTTTAGTGGGCGACACTGGTGGTAGGGGGATGGTTGGACCAGATGATCTCAGAGGTCTTTTCCAACCTTTATGATTCTATGAATTTCAAGCTGATTTCATGTTCTGGGTGCTACATCCCACCTATCTGTTGCTCAGGATTTGTCACTCCAACCTCCAGTCTCAGAACAGAGCTGATTCTTTCTTCCTTTGGTAGAGTTCAAAGAGTTTAGGATTTGTAAGAGTTTAAAACTCACCATCCAGGGTAATAGTGATCCACGTTCCTCCAGCAATGCTGCCCTCTCGAGGCTTAATGAGCAATCCTGTGGCAGACACTGCAAAAACAACCCAAGCTGAAGCATAATGCAAACACTGAAAACATCTAACTCAGGACAAAGCAAGGCATCGTGGTTTGGCAGCTCCTCCTGTGATTCCCTCTTCATGATTCCTCCTTCCTAGGCCTTTAGTAAATTAGCCATATCACTCATCATCCAACTGTGTCGCCTAAGTAAAAGTCCTCCTTCCCCTCACAGAGGTTTTCATGCCTTCGAAGCTTGGTGAACCAAGCCAATCTAAGCCTCTTGTCCTCCTCAAGAGTTAAATAATATTTTTCCAACTCTGAAGTGTTTGCTCACTTCTGTACACTGTCCCCACATTTAGGGTGGCCCACATAACGTATCCTCTTCTGGCTCAGACAGCCTTTCCAGCTCTTTCTTGGAGAAGTCCTTAGGAAACAAAGGCAGAATGGAAAGCAGCTCCTGCTTCATGAAACTAAGTTACCTGTAACTTACTATGTCGCATTTTATAGAAAGACATCAAATTCTTAAGAGGATTTAGGATTTCTTTGGGGGGCACTCATCCTCTGAAACTAATGGAGTCAATAGAGTCCTTTTTACAATGGTACCCTGTTTCCTGTCTAGCATTTCAGAAGATTTCCAACTTCTTATCTGTATGTTAATGCAATCTCGCCTACCATCCATATTCTTCTCTCTAAAGAGAAGTATTTGACATACTTGCATCATGAACACTTAATATCAACATGGAAGCAATCACGACCATCATCAAGCAAATGAAAACCAACATGTGTCAGAGGAACCCAGTTACAACAGGGACAATTAGCTATAAATCCACAGACATCCAGAAACCTCCACTGGCTATGGAAGAGTGCCATGAAAAGCCACTGTTAAGGGTGGATAATAACCAGAATGCTGGAGACATTACTCCATAACACCCAGCATCTTTCCGAGATGCTTCTGCATGTCTCATGTGAAGTCAGGCCATGCCAACCCAGCGGCACCCTTGTATTATCAGCAGGATGGGAGACAACACTATCTGCCACCCACCTGCAAAGAACACCAGAAAGGGTGGTCTCCAAAGGTTCATCTTGGACTTTGGATGGGGATTTCATGGGATGGTGGCTCAGGACCTTAACACGTTTTCTGACAAATTAAAAGAAACCCTATCTGTATTCTTCATGTTGCATTGAAGCAACGGTCTGTGTTACAGCAGCCAAGGCAGACTGGAAGATAGAATCATAGAAAACACATTGATTCATCTCTCACGCAGTACAAAGGATCAAAATAATGTAATAATGCTCTTTCCCCACCCACCCAATACACCTATACCCCACTGAGCAGACCACTTTCTGGCTAAGCTCAGGATGAGCTTCCCCTCACTGGGGCCATGTTTCATGAGACTGGCTTGAATTAAGCAATAAACACACCTGACTTAATTTAGAGACAATGCTATTAAGCTCTCGTCACTCTGTGCTGTTTCATACAAAATCCTTGCATGTATTCCATTAAATAAAACTGTGCCATGGTCATTCCCCAGCTATAAATCCAAAAGACATGGCCTGACTAGCCCCACACACCTTCCCACTACTGGGAATGGTCTCTGGCCTAGGAATTGTTTTGAAGACTGCTGCTAGACTTGGTCACAACACTGCTGGGGACTGTTTTAATTATTTAAGAATTTAAATATTTGAGTCCCTGTAGCCTGGGAAGTTCCCTGGTCTTATTTGCTTTATGTGCTGCTACCACAGGCAGGCATGTCACATATTCTCTTTACAAAGCCCATCCCAGAAACTGTTTAACATTCAAAAATACAGACCATCAATGTCTGCTGCCTTCACCCCTGGTTTTGTACTGTTATGGAAATAGCCATGAGTCAATTAACTCAGTCACATTTTAAATGAGCAAAAGCCCCAAATTCTCACCAATGAGCACAGAAAGTGGCTGGGTCATTGGATTCTCACAGGATACTCTTCCCCTCATGCAGAGTGTCCCTTGGTTACTGAAGTTCAGATAAGACCTCAGAAACCCCAGGCAAAAAAAAAGATAAAACCAAATGGCAAGAAGCTGATTTAGAAGTTCAGATTTTTGTTGCAGTGGGGTCTGTAGGACAAAGATCACAATCACTGGATGAGGCACTGCGTAATCAGTAATTATCAAAGAAAAAAATGACACGAAGGCGGACTTACCTTTCTGCTCCATCAGTTTCCACCACCTAGTGAAAAAAGACAAGGGCAGACACAGCTCTCAAGGCCAGGTTCCTCTCCACAGTGGAAGATCTGTGTGTTAGCACCCTAGGAAAAGTGCAACAGGTGAGTGATTCTATTAGAGGTGAGAGCTGAGCAGAAACCTTGGTTATGGTGTGTACCAAATGCACCATGGTCATAAAGCCAACTACTACAGTCATTGCAACCAGCAGCACTGCATGTGCAAGCCAAATACACATGGAAATAAGGACTAGAATGAAGCTGGCCACCACGCATCATTTGAGTCGGCTGCAATGCCTTCAGTAGTCAACCCTCAGCAATGCACCAGTTTTGTAGCATGCTTTAGTGAGAGAAAAAACATACTCCAAGCCCCTAGCCAGCTTGCTCCTTTTAGTGCCCTGACTTACCCACAAAGAAGCTGCAGCTAAGTGGGAAATGACCTCTCCTAACAGAGAGCTAAAAATGACTGACCAGCAGAACCAGTGCATGCATTCAATGTCAGGCATTCCCTGCTCTTTTGTTGTAAGATAACAGACTAGCAGTGGTGCTTCTATTGCTTATCGTATCACACAAGTCCTGCTGTAATTACTCACCTGTGTTTCTTGCACCTTTTAACATAAATGCAGTTTGTAGAGGTCAAGTCCAAAGCCTTGATGCATGTGAGCCTTGCATTTCAAAGCAGGCATATAAAAGGTCATTTAGGTGTATTTTTATTATCCTTATGAGGACTTTTTAAAGTATTACTCACCTCATTCTCTTTGTTGCTTTTCCATTTCTCAGAGGAGCAAAGTGTGGGGGCTCTGCTACCTGTATAACTTCTCCATCCCTTTGGCATCTGCTCTACCACAGTTTGTGGTTGGAGGCTGTGTCAGGCACTCAGTTCAGTCCCCTGTGGGTAATCGAGTCACCTGTGCTGTGCTGAAAGCCACCAGACTCGTTTCTCAGCAGCCTCAACGCCTGTTGCAGGCAGCTCAGAGCTGTCCATTGCGCAGGCTTAATTATTAACCTAAGCTACTTGCTATTAACTGTTTTGTTCCAGGTCCTTAATGACCACAACAGGAGTTTCTTGCCTTCATATATTACTCGATCCTCCAGAAGGAAGATAATCAACCCATTTATCATAAAATCCTAGAACAGATTGGGTTGGAAGGGTCCTTGAAGATCATCTAGATCCAACCCCCTGCCATAGGCAGGGATACCTCCTTTCCCCCCAACATGACAGAAAATGATTGAATGGTCCGTAGACATGCCTATATCCAATCTGGGAGTGGCTTTCATAAATAAGCAGAATTTGAGGCTTCTTAATTCAGTTTTTCCATGGCATTCCCAGCTGTGTCAGAGTCTGGCAGGAATTCTGGCCAAGAGGTGTTGAGAGCTCCCACCACACCTCCAGTATCTACACTCCTGTGGGTCCTTACACAGTTAGTGGTGGAAAGGAGTGTGATGGCCTTACACAGCGTTATCATCCACCCTATGGAGAACCGTGTGCCTCCACTGGCTGCAGGAAAGATCCAGCTCAACCTTCATCAGGTGCTGAATAACGTTGTGAACATCACCCCTGTGAACATCATCCCTGCTCCCGCATCTACACCTACTCATTTGAAGCCCAGATGAATGGATGGGTTTTTGACGAAGTCACCAAAACCAAAATGGTTTGCTCTGGCCCTGCACTGGTATGGATGCTTTCATGGTAATTTCCACCAAATCTCACAGCAAACTCTCAGACAACAGCATAACTATGGTTTAATGAGTTACCATGCACCAGTCACAAAAAATAGCACTGTGTAGGCATTTCTTACCTCATCCCCAAGGGGGGGGTTGGGGGGGGGGTGGTGAAACAGGCTTGCTCACTCTTCCTCAGCTTCATTTCAGAAACACAGCAGCACAATGTCATGGACAATCAACCTTCAGGGAAGTTTTGGAGCCCTGCCCAGCAATGGAACCAGTTGTGCTTGGTTTATTCTCAGACCAAGTCCCACTGCCTCAGCTGTGTTTAGCCAATTATTACAGGAACCCAATGAAAATTAACCCTAGCCTGCTCCATTGTCCATAGTTGTTTTACTTATCAGATGAATTACAAGCATGGCAAAGAGAAAAAAGAAAAAAGAAAAAAAAAAAAAAAAAAGAAAAAAAAAAAAAGGAAATAAAAAAAGAAGAAGGCTTGAGGGAATGATCAGAAAATATTGTCAAATAGGCAGATCAAAGAAGGATGATCACTTGAATGCTGAAGGCAGAGCCAGATGTTGGCAACGGGGACCACCAATAGCCCCAAATGAAAGGAGGGACCATGAAAGGAGGGACAATACCCAGGTTCCCCACAGAAAGCCCAGCCAGAAGCAACAGGAGGCATGGCTAGAGACTCAGCTACAGCATGGGGCCAAGCTCCAGCCAGAAGGCAGGACAAAAGATGAGAGTGAAGACCTGTACCCATAGCTCAGCGTTTTGTGTTCCAGTCCTTAAGAAATGCAGCCCCGATGGATTTAACAGGGAGAAGGAGTTATCCTTTTGGAGAAAGGCACAGATTAGGGAAGGCACTGCACAGGGAACCATCCTCCTCAACTGCTTGCAGTGTGAAAAGAGGAAAAATAGGGAAGATCATTGTCCTCAGTGAGCAGCAGCACAGGCCCATAATTCAGGCCAGCTGAGGAGTGGTTGAGTCACCCAGGGGTCTTGTTATAGGAAGGGTAAATATTTCCCTCAACATGCTGGTGATGATTTTTAGGTATCATGACCCACCAAAGAGGAAAGTTTGAGGAAAGGTGCATGTTTGTATACGTGGGCAAGCAAATTTCTCTTCCAACTGGAAGGAAATTTCTGCTCAAAAACATCACCCCATGACCTCTACTTTTTGGTTATTCATTTGGAGGCTGCAGATTTTACACGTACAAGTGGAAAACAGTCCTACAGGCAGCCGGGAACCCAAAAACCAGTCCTGTGTTGCCCTCAAAAAGGAGGTAAAGGAAATCAGGAGGCGAACAGCAGGGTTTTGGCCACAAGGTGGAAACACGGAGCTGCTGCAGCCCTGCTGCCTCTTGGAGCACAGCTGAAAGGCAACCGAGCTGTGCCTGCTCTGTGGGGTGGCTCTGGAGAACGGAGTTTCCCCGGGATTTGCAGCGCTTCTGGGGTGGAAAATCTTGGCAGCAGCCAAGCCAGGGCTCCCCCCAGCCTTTGCAAGGCGGCCACCTCGCGAGAGGAACGCAGCAGGTGTGGGGCAGCACATGGCATCCCCTGGCTGAACAGCTGAGGGGGGATAATGTGGGATAAGGAGGGGGTTAGGGATTTTGTCTGCAGTCGTTCGGGAGCTCCCGGCTCCTTCCCAGCCCTCCTGGTGCATGCACTGCTTCATACCAAGGGCACGAGCGTTTCTTGCCTGCTCCTTACCAGCACCAGGCACCATCTTGAGGGAGGGATGTGGAACGCTGCCTGCTCTCAACATCCCTGCATCTGTACCTGTAAACAGAGCATAAAACACCCCAAAGGAAAACAAGCCTAAAGGGGCTTGTGCTTGGACCAGCAGCACCAGATTTCTCTTGGACATGGCTGTGGAAAAGCAGTCCCGTCTAAAGCAAGTCGTGCCATGCTGGGCACACAGTGGGGAAAAGCAGCATGATCTACTTGAATTTAGGGATTAAGTCCAGAAATGGATCTCAGAGGAAGATTTCTGTTTTCTGTTGTCCTCATCAGCATCCTCTTCCATCCCCTACCCATCTCCCTGAGCAACCTGCAAGCCGTGTGTGCCCAGGAGGAGATGGAAACCCACTCCCACCACCAGCCCACTGCCCAAACTAAATCGGGGCTCTCTGCAGTCTCTGCAGCAAAACTCTAAGATATGGAAGGTCTCTGAAGAAGAGAGGTGTCTCTCAACACCTCCTGCAGGCCAGCCTGTTCCTCAGACTTTGTGGCTACATCTAGGAGTGAAAGAAAAGCATAAGGGCTTGGGCACTGGATCTCCATGGGTCTTAACTGGTCCCTTCCATGGTTTTGACCTTGACAGGCTCACGTTAATCCAAACAGTTCCCAGAAATATGGGTGCGGTCAACCAGTTTTTGAGGCTGCTATTGTATTTCTTAGCATGGGCATGGCCTCAGGAGCAATGAACGGGCTCTGCAAGGCTGTCTTGTTCATAGAGATGTAGCCTGAAAGACTTTGCAAGCCGGTGTGTCCCACGAGGGCAGCCCCTGCAGTGTGCAGCGCTCCCATCAGCTGCTCTTTCTTTCTTTCTATTAATACTTTGCTTTTTCTGTATTGATGCAAACTTCCTAGCAACCAAGGTCACAAGAGAAGGTGCTAAGAAGCTGGACTGATTATTAATAAATCCCGGGGCTTGCTGTCTTTTTTCTCGAGAAGCTTGTTAGGCACCGGCAGGCAGGGTGCTGAGCCGGGATTTCCAAGGGAACCTGGGGGATTTGGATCCCCAGCTCTGATTGAATTTCTCCCTCTGAATTCCAGTCTTCCTTCTCCTGGCCTGCAGCACCCAGCTGGGTGAGGCTGCAACATGGGAAGGTGAGCTGTGACAGCACAGTAGTGCTAAGGATGGATCCTGCATCTATCAGCCACACTAAAATTATCCCCTGTGGTCCACAGGGGCTGTGCTTCTTTGTTTTTTTTTTCTTATCAGGATCCAATGGTGTCCACAGATCAGGTAAATGCATTGCTATCGAGTCCCACCATGCAGGGTGGGCTGCACCCACTCCCTTCCCACTTCCCACAGCCCTGAGCATACTCCGGATGGGAACAACATCACGACCTTACATCTCTGCCCTCACCACGCTGCTGTGTTAGGCCCTGCGTTTGCTTGAAAAGGTTGGGCTGCCCACATGGTGAGAGCTGTGCCCTTTCCATAACAGTCCTGGCCTCTGGAAAAAGGATGAGATAATCTGGTTTGAGGATCTGGATGATTCTTGTACATTAAAATGTATTTTTGTATGTTAAAATAGCACAGAGATAAGTTTCCCACGTCAGGAGAAGAAAGAGCCCCTGGTAGGTGAGGAGAGGCATGCAGGTCTCCTTATCTTTTATCTTGCATTTGAGGCACTGCTCCATCACCTCTACCAGCTGAGCTTCTTCTTGCTTGCCATGAAGGTGGGGTGGTAAAAGCAAAGAATATCGACGTGAACACTGCATGAGCTGAACTGGGGAAGATAAAAAGACTTACAAATAGGGATTGAAAGTCAACTAAGAAGATGAAAAACAAAAAATCTCCTTTTTATTTATCGGACAGATAAATACTTTCAGTTTTCCCTTTATTCCTGCTCCTTTCACTAAGAAGAGTGTTTTGTTTCCCAAAAGTCTTACATGGCATTTTTTCACCTTTTTCAGTTTTTAAAACATGTTATTACCACTACTTCTACTGTCATATATTCAGATAACATCAATGTATTTTCCAAATGTTTCAAAAGAAAAAGCACGTTGTTTATATCCCAGATCTAAATTTACAGTCTGTTGTGTTTATTGTGTTTTGTTTTGTTTTGTTTTTCCCCCCTGCCATCTCACAAAGGCAATGCATTTTCATTTATATTTACAGCCTGTAACTGAGCTGCCTGACTGCTCCTGGTTCATTTTGCTAGCCAATCTGAAACAGGCTTAACTCTTTCCTTTGAGAGAAAAAGTGTCAGTGCTTCCAGGAGCCTTTCTGCATGTCTTTACAGGGTCACGTTTCAGCACGACAAAACCCTGTTGAAGTTGTTCCCATAGCTACTCTCACTGCATTTTAAACAGTCGACAAACTTCTTTAAATACTAAATTTATTGCCAATGCAGCTGCTTTAATGACAGGTTTGAGGCTTCTTTAGTTTCAAGGTTCAGTGTGTTTCGGCTCGTGTCCCCTGTGGTCCCATGGGTCGCCGAGGGGATGGAGTCGCCCGGCCGCCTGCCCACGGCAGATGCTGGAGCCCAGGGATGCAGGAGGCAGCTGGGTAAGGAGAAACCAGCACCTTGCCGTGGATTTTCCTGCTGTGGTGTTGGGCTTTTTGGCATGCTGAGGGGGCTCTCCAGCTTCCATGGGACCTGCAAGGCCAGGGAAATAAAAGGTCAAGGTCAGCTCATGGCCCCATCACAGCTGAGAAGGTATCCTAAATACAGAACTGTGGCTGCAAGGAGAAAATGCAACTTCAATTGAAGTACTGTCAAAAAAATCCTGGTACTGAGGTCATCCCAGAGATGTTCCTCTTCTGGGCTAATCATAGACACCACCTCGTTCACGTTTCCCACCAAGCAGGGCTCTGTTGCAGTGTGATGGACCACCGCTCCCTCGGTCTCTGTGTTAGGGGGCTCTTCCTCCTGCTAACAATATTACCCAAGAAAGGCCACGGCTCCATTGTGTTTGGTGCTCTGCAACTACAGGACATGAGATAGCATCTATAAAAAACAGAGACAAAGACACACAACCCCACCTGACTTTGGGAAATGGGAATTGTGCCCATAGGAGAACTGCACAGGTAGGACGAGCAGCCCAGAGGTGACATTCCCCATGGAAATCAAGAGATGTCACTTTGCTAGAAGCAATGTCCCAGGGAAAGTCTATGGAGGCAATGCTGCAGACTGAAGCCATGGCATTTGCTTAGATAAACAGCTGGTAGCAGATTGGGTTTCCGAATCAAGCTGCAATTCAGCACCTACTGAGCTTCATCCATCATTAGTCTTTCATTAGGAAGCTTGTTCTTGGCCTGGCTCCCCAAGTCCCAGGGAAACACTGGGACACATTCTGGCAAACACCAACTCCACCGCTGTGTCCAGCAGTCTCCATTCTTCCACCCATTCCTACCCTTGTGGCAAGGCAGAAGCCCAATTATTTCTCATTTTAATATGAAATCCCCTCTGTTCAGTGAGTTTTCGTTTTAAATGCTGCTGCCACCCCGTCCCCTCCGTCCCCGCTCCCCGTGTCTAAGCAGGGGGAACAGGTGGAACAGCTGACCCTGGCGAATGAAAGGAGAGCACAGTTTCACTCCCTTCACCCCTTTCTCACAGGCTGCCCCTGCTGTCGGTGATCCCCGAGCCCCCGGGGACTGGGGATTTGTGTGTATTAGTCACATGAAAGAGCAGAGCCTGCAGCAGGCTGCTCCCGGGCTTTGCTTCACCTCGAGACAAGAGCATGTCTTGCCACTGGATTTCTCAGGGCTGGAATCAAGTGACACTTTTTTTTTTTTTTCTTTCTGTTTGACTTGCACAAATTGGCTTCTATGTAAAATGTGCTATGGATGTGACTTAAAAAAAAAATAACAGCTTACTATGATCCCAGTTGTGCAGGGAAGTGTCTAAAGCTGGCCATTTAATAGTAGCTGAAAAGATGAAATCTTTTTCTGTCATCAGATCTTTGGGGTGGAAATTGGTCTCGTTCACCTCGCTGCACAGCCTGTCATCACACAGAGGGTTTGAGCAGTCTTAATAGTCCCTCTCAGTCCTAAATCTCCTATTTTGATATCACACAACAAACTCCAAGTGGAAACTCCACTAAGGTGGACTCATATTTATGTACCCATCAGTGAGCCACGTCTTGGGAACGTCTTTCTTTCTTTTGGGATTAAAACCACAAACTTATGGAAGTCTCACAGATGAACACCAAGCCTGCACAACCACAAGAAAGCAGCACACGAACCCCAATAACCTTAACTTTGCTCTGCATTGCCAATGTCTATGAGGTATCAACATAGGCTTGGTTAACCTCAGCTTTTATGGACATGCTAGAGTCATTTTCCTGCCCCAAGGTACAGCTCTCAGGTACCTCTGGTTGCCAGAAGCCACAGGACCACCACATCAGCTGAACAGCAGCAGTTATAGCATAAGCAAACAGTTTTATATCCCATCCATCAAAAGCAAAGCCATTTTACAAGTATTTCAGGCACTTGAACACATGATGGAGCTCTGCTTATGTGATCAGAGTCAGCTCATGCCTAAGAGAAAGCCATGAGCATCTTCAGGCAGGTCCCTGAAAGCAGAGAGAAAGATCCAGTCCCACCAGGCAGGGGCAATAACATGTCTCTGTGGATGAGAAAATAAAGAAAAAAAAATCCTTGCCTGTTGGCACAAGTGCCCTGACCATTGGTACCACTACAGGATGCATTTGGTAGCTGGACATTGCTTTTCTCTCAAAGGAAGGTTTAAATAATATTTTGGGGTTCACTTATGACCCAGAGTACCTGTTATTACTACTGCTGTGATCAGCCATCACCAAGATGAAATTAAAAAATAAAATATATCAGATAAAATATTCAGATAAAATATTTCATAGAGATCTTTTCTCCCCAGCCAAGGGCACAGTGAAGCTTCACCGTGGTTCGTCTTAGCTCTGCTTAGTTGCTCATGTCCAGAGAAAGAAAGAAAATAATCAAAACCAAATACCTATAGATCATTTTTGAATTAAATCCTCAATTTGTTTTTCCAAACAAAAAAAAATAACCTTCTTTTCATACTTCCTTCTGTTTTCCTGTTTGTGCTCAGAGGGTCTTCAAAAACTGCTTGAATCCAGCAAGAAACCATTCTCTACCCTATCTTAAAAAATATTTCTGCCAAAGCACAACAAGATTTTTTTTTCCCCAGCCTTTCACACTGCAAGAGACCTAAATACCCAGGTATTCACACAGCTCAGCTGAAGCCATCCTTGTGTTTTGCTGTACAAACACATCGACACAAGGAAGAAACACGAAACATGAAATAGAGGACAGGAGCACACAGGTGGGATGCTCGCCGTGATGTGCATGTCTTAATGCTTTAATTCGGAAGCTTTGCATGATTAAAAGGAGGTGTCACTTCCTTCCCCAAATATTCACCCCCTGGAAACAAGTCCATCCCCTTGTTCTGAGGGAGGGTGGCTCATGCGATTCAATAAGACACTTTTCAGGCAGTTGTAAATTGCATTTTCCAGCACCGTATGCATGTGTACGGGGGGAGGGCTGTTAAAAATAAAAGTGCCAGTGTTCCTGCTGTCAGCCCGCTACCCACCTGTTCCTCTTTTAGCCCAAACGCGTCCACCTCTGACCCTGCTGCGGGACCGAGGCACTTGCAAAGCTGTGCCCCCAACCCCTCGCTCCCCCTGCTCTCCCCAGCAGCTGTATAAACCTCAAGGGCAACAGCTGGGGGCCAGGGCCGAATTCTCCATCCAACACTGGGCACCCACTGGGCTCCAAGCCACTGGTCTGCTAGTGGGGACTCTTTATTAGAGTTGGACGAAGTTTGGAGAGGTCTGCGTTGCCTGATTTAACCCCCCAGGGTCATAAATCCAGCTCAATTAGCTCTCAGGACGTGTTGTCAGCATAGGGTGCTAATTTGGTAATTGTTTTCCCCAAGGGAGCCCAGCTGGTGTCACCTTGGGGATCTGGGTGCTGTGACCCTAATGGGCTCCAAAGCTCTTCACAGCCTCAAAGGTGGAAGGGGAGAAGAGGCAGAGAAATACTACCGAGTGCTGGACAAAGCCCAGAAAATGCCTGAAACTTGCTGGAAGGATTTTTCCATCCTCCAGAAGTCAGCCACAGTCAGCTTCATGCCCTGCCTTCAGAAAGACAAAGATGCGAGGTTGATGCACCAATGCATGTGAGTGCTTGCCCCACGGGCTGTTTTCCAGATCCTGGCGTGGACTTCGACCTTGGTGAGATCCTCCTTAATCTGTTTAATTGTAAAAGCACCAGTTGGATGGGATTGAAACTTTACCCTGTCCTTATCCTGTCTGAAGACGTACCAGCACTTAATGCTCCCCCAGGACTTTTTGTCCTGCCTTGAAGGCGGACAGAGCTGTCCTGCATGCAAAGACCTCCCAGTACACAGGAGGAGGCAGGAACCCACTCTTTCTATTCCAATAAGAACAAATTAAGGTAGTCAAAACTGTACAGTCCAGCAGAGTCCTGCAGGTTGGTGGGACAGTGGCTTTCTGGTTTGGGCAATGGCTAGAGAGAGCGGTCCTGATGCTGCAGTGAGGGCTTGGCCCTGCAGCAAGGCAGCTTCCGTGGTGCAACTACCTGCATCAGGTGATAGGAGCAAAGAAATGAAGTCTTTTTTCTTCCCAGAAGTCTTACCTGACTACAGTGTGGCCTCAGAAATCTCTCTTCTCTCTTGTTTGAATTCAAAAAGTATTTGGAGACCTGAAGTGATAACTCCACTGATTGGGACTGGGTGCCCTAAGAGGTGCATTTACATGGAGTGCCAGTTCTCTTGCTGGCTGTGTCCCAGATTTACAAGGGACCAGAATAATTCACTTAACCTCTTCAAGACTTACCTATCAATATGGATAGCAGCAGGAGTAATACAAGATTAATGACTTTTTGGATCCTCCATGAGTCTGTGAATGTGATAAATATCTCATTAGCCATTTTCCCCTCATTAGTCCAAAACCAAAATCAGATGACATCCTCAAAGTTTTCTGCATTATTATTAGTTTGGTTACCTTTACCACATCTGTGCCCACAGCTGGATAACATCTTACTGTTTGCATAACTCACTGTAGTTTGTTTGAACTTTGATTTCACAAGAAGCAATTGGGCCAAAAGGCCTCTTGATGTGATATCAAGCTGCTGGAGCTGGGAATTATACTTCAAATCCCATTGACTGGGAAACCTCTAGAAGAGGAAACAAGTAGTTCTTGTAACACAAATTACTGGCACGGCTGAGGACCTGGGTGTCTCTGTGGCCTTTCTCTGTTCAAGCACATTCCAGCAGAACCCTACCCAGATACCTCCAGAATGAACATGCCAACAAACCATGGTTCAGAAGACTTTGCTCAGAGATAAATTGAGTATTGGGTGCAATTTGGGTTATTTTTTGGCCTTTTCCTGTAGATTCCTGCCTGCTCCCATCCCTTAGGAATGGACATTTGGAGTTGAAGCTCTGATTGCTAGCATTGGTCAGACCATATCCATTGGCTGTACCAGGCCAAGGCTGAAGAGGTCAGCAACTTGATCTTGCTATCAACTAACCCACAAACAACACTAAATATCAAGCTGAGACCCTAAGATTGGGCATATCCCTGCAGGATAGGATTTAATTTCTGTATCCAGGCCATAAACATTCCAGCTTGAAGCAGCCTTGCTCACTCTGGAGTCCATCCCCATCACCTTCCCTCCCAGGCCCTGTGCAGACAGGCTCCCCCACCCAACCCCTCTCCAGCTCCATCAGCTGTCACCGGCCCACATTCCTGCAGGACTCCCAGAATTGGCAGCCCTGGACATCTGCTCTTTTCCACCCCCGCAAATATGCAAGCAGGTGTGAGGCACCACAACTTCCCTTGTTCCTCACCATTTTTACCCAGGCAGTGTGAATGAAGGCACAGCAAGAAGGGCAGATGCTCTGCCCCACTCCATCCTCCTTGCATCCCTCCAGGAAATGTAGAGAAATGAAAATGAATGTCTCCACCACCACTGAAGTAAGACAAGAAAAGATGAATCTTACATCTTTTTTGCCTTGACATAATTCCCTCATTTTAACAGGGACTCTACGCTAATGACAAAAATTAGAAAAATCTTCTTGGTGCAGTGCCACACGCAGTTACAAAGTAGTATCTGGAGCACGTGCTTCTTAGGTCAGTAAACCTACACAATAATGCACAAAATAAATACCAGTCATATTATTGTCACATTTAAAGGACCCTCAGTGAAGACATTCTGAAGAATAGCAGTTGTTAGTGAAGACCAAGATAGAAAAAAGAGAATTTTTCACTCCTCATGGTGATTTCCTTCAACCAGACAGGCTACAAGTGATGATAGGCTCTACAGGGTTACAGTGCTAAAGAAACTAAGGTGGCAAAATGACATTACTATCCTAGCATCAGCCAGGTGTACCAAAATTACCAATGGTATCTTTACAAAATTGATCCAGATTTTAGCCCCCCATCATCAGCACAGAGGGGATTGAGCTGAGCCCCCTCCACAGCCACCTCACGCAGCCTCCAGCAGCCTCCAGTCCACTTGGGGAGGGGCTCCAGAGAGAAGGCTAAGATAGTTCTTTTACATTAATTATAAAAAATACCTTCCTATAATGATGAAAATTTCAGTATATTCAACTTTTTTTTTCAAACAAGTGAGATTTTAGGAGAAAAAAGGAAAAAGGAAAGAAAAGGAAAGAAAAGGAAAGAAAAGGAAAGAAAAGGAAAGAAAAAGAAAGAAGGAAGGAAGGAAGGAAGGAAGGAAGGAAGGAAGGAAGGAAGGAAGGAAGGAAGGAAGGAAGGAAGGAAGGAAGGAAGGAAGGAAGGAAGGAAGGAAGGAAGGAAGGAAGGAAAGAAAAAGAAAGAAAGAAAGAAAGAGAGAAAGAAAGAAAGAAAGAAAGAAAGAAAGAAAGAAAGAAAGAAAGAAAGAAAGAAAGAAAGAAAGAAAGAAAGAAAAGAAAAAAAGAAGCTTCTATTTTGCACTAAAAGTTTCATCTTGCAAGTGTGTGCAGTGCACCAGGGCAGTGGGTTTGGAGGGAGAGCCCCCTTGCAGTAAGGAAGGGGCTGATGCCCTTTAGGGAATTCAGGCCAGCCAGGGATAATCTAATGAGCAGATAAGTCCATGAGGGATCCCCAAACTAAACTGCTGCTCCTGATATCACTAAAAGATGTATCAGTAGTTCTACTTTTTGCAACTTTCTTGTAGCTGCAGAAGTCAAGTGCTGAGCTTGTGCTTTCCTGGGAACACCAGCTGCCAGCCTGGTCTCATGAAACCTGGCCATGCCCCTAGGCACCAGCACCTTTCAGTGACACCCAACCCCACCCATGACACCAAACCCCACTGTCTGAGACTGAGAAAGGAGGTGGTGACCTTCTCTCTCTGTCCAAAATCTGCCAGGCGTTAGAGGAGAGAGTTTGTCAGCCACCCAAACATATTTTTTCCATGGAAAGCACTACAGCTGCATTTCAAAAAGCAGGCCAGAAAGGATGCTGATCCCATGGGGAAACCAAAATGAGGGCCATAAAACAGAACTTAATGCAAATATGAAGCATTAACATTTGTCCTCCCATTTCTCCCATGTGTGTCTTCTTTGGGATGTGCAAATCCCAAAGGGAAACACCATGAGCACAAGCCATGGAGCATCGCTGACAAGCAACAGCAGGGACAGTTTGCATTGAATGGCAGGAGCTCTGGGGTTGCGGGTAATTTATTCTCATTGCTAAGGGGGGAAAATGCTCCTTCACAATCTTATCTTCACAGAGCTGGTAAAACAAACAGTAGTAGACAGTAGTTTTCCTACTATCCAAGATATTTCAAGCACTGGAAAAATGTTTAGAGAAAATATTAGTGTTTTCAAGTTGCATAGTTATGCATAACTGTGAACACAAAAAAAAAAAAAAATGTCGTTTTGTTTTTTAAAGCTGGAACAACCAAGGAACAAGGGGCCATAGTTGTATCAGATATTACTGGATCAATGCCATGACTGGACCAATGCGATGTACCTCACTAAGTGGCTTCTCTTAGTTTCACATTTTCTTCCCTGTTTTCTTTTTCCTTTTCTTTTTCTTTTTCATTCTGTCTTTTGTTGGAATTTGGAAACATCCTCAACTTTCTCAAAGTTTAAAGAAGCAAATTCAAAAGTGTCATTTTGCTCCTTATTGTCCGATTCATATGAGACTGTAGTGGGTTTACGTGGCAAGGTTTTGGTAGCAGGGAGCCATAGGGGTGGTTTCTGTGAGAAAGATCTAGAAGCTGCCCCATGTTTGGGAAGGGCCCCATTGTTTTCCAGATCCGAGCCAATAAGCGATGTTGTTTTGCGCCTCTGTGAGAGCATATTTAAGACAGGGAAAAAACGCTGCGCCACACAGCAGCCGGGAGAGTCAAGGGAGTGGGAGAACAGCCTTGCACCAAGGTCAGTGTGGAAGGAGGGGGAGAGGTGCTCCAGGCGCCGGAGCAGAAGTCCCCTGCGGCCTGTGGTGAGGACCATGGTGAAGCAGGATGTCCCCCTGCAGCCCATGGAGTACCACGGTGGAGCAGGGTTCCACGCTGCAGCCCGTGGAGGAGACCACGGTGGAGCAGGTGGCCCTGCACTGATGGAGGCTGCCGCCTGTGGAAGACCCCTGCCGGAGCAGATTCCGGGCCGGACCTGTAGCCCGTGGAGAGGAGCCCACGCAGGAGCAGGTGATCTGGCAGGAGCTGCTGCCCGTAGGGGAGCCAGGTTGGAGCAGTTTTCTCCTGAGGGATGGACCCCGTGGTACGGACCCATATCTGGAGCAGTTCTGGAAGAGCTGCTGCCTGTGGGAAGCCCACGCCGGATCAGTTCATCAAGGACTGCATCCCGTGGGTGGGACCCCACAGCACAGGGGACGAGAGTGACCGAGAAGGAGCGGCAGAGAAGAAGTGCTGTAGACTGACAATAACCCCCATTCCCCCGTTCCCCTGCGCCGCTCGGGGGGAGGAGGTGGAAGAGGGTGGATGGGGGGGGAAGGTGCTTTTGTTTTTTTTTTTCCTTTGTTTTCTCACTTCTCTCGCTTGTTAGTTGTAGGCAATAAATCTTACTATCTCCTTATGCCGAGTCTGTTTTGCCCGTTACAATAATTATTGCGTGATTTTCTCGTCCTTATCTCAATCCTTGAGCCCTTTTCACATATTTTCTCCCCATTCCTCTTTGAGGAGGGGGAGTGAGAGAGCGGCTGTGGTGGAGCTCGGCTGCCCACTCGAGCGGAACCACGACAGAGACCTAAACCAAGGTACCCTTAAAACTATATAATACCACTTTTTTCCCTACATTTTCCACCAAAAATCAATGCTTAATGTCATTTTTCTTGTGTGGGGGAAAAAATACTTTTAAAGTGCACTCAGAAATTTATCAAGGAAACTTATCAGTAGAAGTAAACCAGTAGTAGGATGGGGGAAAAAAAAATAGGATTTATAGCAAAAGAGGGGTGCAAAAAGACTCTCTGAGACAGCAATGTCTTAAAGTAGATGGAACAGGACCAGAAAAAACTGCCAGGTGTAGGAACCCGACTGTCCGTGCTGCAGGAATGCCCCAGTGTGATTTTGGCTGAGACAGCTATTCTGTCCCCAGCATTTTCCAGGCACCATTCAGGAGTTTGCATGGGACACGATGTCTCCCAGCAAGCAGCTGGATGCAGTTTTGGAGGTTAAAAGGCTTTAATGCTGCCAACGTGGGCCGTTTGGCATCAAGGCCAGGGAACTGTGCCAGTCCTGGTCGATTTAATTTAGGCGCAGCATAAAGGGTGTGATTTTTTAAGTACTTGCTTTGCCATAAATTCCTTACAAGAACTCATGTACATCATCCTGTGCCTCAGTTTCCCAGCCATAAAGCACAAATTTCAATAGCACTAGCCTCTCCCAGGGTGGGATGAGGACCTAAGAGGCCCCCAGAGGCTCTCAGACACCACATTAATAGCATCTGCCAGACAGGAGATTTGTTAAAACCTTTCTGCAAGCATCCACTGATACAAATGGTTTCATTTTCATTCTCCCAGGGGTGTTATTCTTTAAACAGACCTCACATGGAGGAACAGAGAAAGCAATGATAGTTATCCATGAACATCTAAAGACACCGGTGTGGGGAGGACTCATGTATCCATGTGTTCATATTCCTGGCTCTACCTGTGGAACCTGAAAAAAGGTTGGGCTCAGCACCCACTATCAAACCCCAACTTCTGCATGATCCCAGCTCCTCCTGTCCACATCCACAAGCACAGGAGCTGTACCAGGATTTAGACCACCTCTATATCCTTCTCCACCTTCTGCATCAACCCTCTGGCCATTAAAATATTAAACCCATGTACTTGCAATAAACACCTCTGTTCTCAGACTATTTTTTTTGATGGAACCGAGCCATAGCACAGAGTCACCCATCGTCAAAAAGGGATAAAATTAAGACGTGCCCTCCCGGCACAGGACAGCTGAAGCGATGTCACTCAACATGCTGTCAGTGCAGTGATTGAGGTGGACAGGAGGGCTGGGACCAGCCACAGGCTGTAAAGGACACGGGCAGGTGGGAGGACGTGGCGATGGGGTGGGCTGGCCCGGGGGTAGGCGATACAAAAGGGACCGTGCTGGCAGGGAGCAAGAGGGGATGGCAGGAGAGCACTTTGGGGTACAGCAGTGCAGGGAAGGGATGAAAGACCAGGAGGATGTGTGTGAAGAGCAAATGATGCCAGGGCTGCAGAAAGCTGGTCTTCCCCATGCAGGATGAGACAGCAATGCTGGTGGAAAGACCTTAGCAATAGAAGTAGCTATTAGGGAGTTGAAAGGATGCTAATGCAAGGTAGGGGAAATGAGCCCAGGCAGTATAAAACTGAGCGAGAGGTGGGGAATTTAACACAAATGTTTCTAGAGAGAAGGAAATAATAGAGGCTGTGGTAAAGAGGAGAGGGGAAAGTGGCAATGCCCCCATGCTCACCTGCATGAGGGGTCAGTAGTTTAAGCTGCTGTGAGTGCTTTTTTAGCCTCAGCCTTTGCTAAGGGACTCTTCAGCAACCCAAAGCGTAGGCCACATGCTGGACAGCATTTCTGACCGCATCAGCTCCTGCTTCCTCGGGGAAACTGTGATGAGGAGGAAGACAGCCCAGGCTGAAGATGCCAGCCCAGGTGGCACTGGTGGCACAGGGCACAGGGAAACGATGCAGGACCCAGGAGATGCGGATGAAGAAACCAGCTGCTGCTTTGCTGAAGGTAACGTCTGAGTTATTTTTCTTCTTGCAATATCTCCTAGTGCATGAGAACTGCTGGTATTTATGACCAAGCCTAGAAAGCACAGGCAAAAGGCAATGCCACGCATCCAGCATTGTGCAAAGCATTTTATAGGAACATAAGGAGTTCTGAGCAGGGTAGACTTTCCCTCCACTGGAGCCTGGCTAAGGCTGGGACTTCCCTCCAGCCCTCTGCAACATGAGGACAACCATGTATACAAAAATCTTTTCTAGAAACAGTGCTTAAATGCATAGATTTTTATTTTTTTCCCTACAAATCCCTACCTGGACAGTATGGTTGATTGGGCAATGCAGGAGTCTCATGCAGCACAATCGAGTAGCTCCTGCAAGAAGTTTCCCTTCAAAGTGCTCTTGTTCAGGCTCTTGGCCATGGGCAGATGACAGCAAGGGACGTGTGTGATTCTCAGGAACATCTTCAAAAACAGGGGGTTGATTTCGAAGTGTGGAAGAGCTGGCACCTGGTGACCTGTTGGCCTTGGCCTGCAAGGTGGCCCTGAGGAGGGCTGTGGGGTCTCACTGGGCAGTGTAGGCCACAGGGGCCATGACAGCTCTGCAGCCTCTGATCGCTCCCCAGGAGGCACTCAGAAGGGTGTCCTGGTGTGATCAACTCCTTCCAGTGGAGGTCACCTTCTGATTTTAACTCTCACCTTTAAATAATTGGTCTACAACAAGTTTGCACTGCTGCCAAAGCTGTTTGTTAGACTGTGCCATCTCCACGCACTTTTTTATCTATCACCCCAGCACACTTATTAGATATTAAGTGCTTTCTCCAGGTCACAAGTAGAAAGGAGGAGTAAGGACATGCAAAGGTCCAAATTTGTCCCATTTACCCCTAGGCCCTTAAGAGAGGAGTCTGAGTGAGGACCACAGTCAATGCTGGCTCCTTTTGGACCCTTTCCTGGGCCCTCTCTGTGGGTCCCTGCCCTCACTGGGTGGCTGTTCCTTGTATTTCCAGCCTGGTATGGTGTCAGTTATTTTAATTGGGAATGCATAACTCAAGCTGTTGAGAGCCCAGCATGCGTTCATCCTCCTCTCAGTTCATCTCTTCTCATCTCAACACATCCCACATTGGGAGGAGCTCACCAAAAAGGGAACATGAGAAGAAAACTGTGCCTTCCTCCCCAGGGCTGTATCCTTCACACTCCCTCTCAAAGCACACCTTTATGCCCCCTGGCTTTTGGGAGAATGCTCTGAGCTGGGAAGGTGTCATGATAGGAGTTGATAAAAAAAAATCCCCATCCCAGTCTTAGATGCAGAGAGAAGATGAGGGAGATGCCCCACCTATTCAAGTCAGCAGCAAGAATCCTATCAGCTTCTTGAGGGACAGTTACCCTTAATTGCATTCAAAATATGAGAAAAAAGGGAAAACTAAGGGGCAAGGCAGGCTGTGCTGAACTTTTCCGGCCCTTGCTACAGGCTTGCCAGGTTGCCTGAGGAAAACCACTTTGCCTCCATGCCTCAGTTTCACAACTTGGTGAATAAGCTTTGCTTAAGAGCAGGCATTTAGCTCCAGTGCAAAGGGTTGGACTGGCTAAACAAAATTTTACGGGGCTAAGCCAGAACCAAGACATAGAAGCAATGTGTATTAAACCAAATAAAGCAGAAAATGTAACATCAAGTACTACATTACTGCATTTTTATACTGAGTTTGAAGTGGTAGAAAATTGAGGAAGGACATGAGTAAGACGGACAGCAATGTTGCCACTGGTGATTCTGACACAGCCTTGCCGAATAACCTCGGGAAACTCATTTATTAGCTTCTATAGCTCTTATTCTGTTTAGTACTTCCCTTTTTTAAGACTTTACATATATGCTTTCTAGGACTAGGTGTTTCAGTGGTGCTCATTGAGGTTTGTTTCCCACTGACTCCAGGCAGAGGGCTGTTAAAAGGCCCTGGCTCTGGGTAGCCAAAAGATAAATCTCAAAGACCTGGCAGGAGCTGAGCCTTTGGGAACTGTGTGAAAGAATCAGAGCTCAGCTCATCCCTGAAAGAGCTAAGAGACAAAGAGCTGGAGCCTCAGATTTCCCTTAAAAAGCAGTGAAGGAGATGCATGGCTTATGGAGCAAACTCAAAAAACTCTGAGATAATGTCATGAAACCCCACCAGAGATTGAAAAGGGCAGGCATACAAACCACCTTCAAAACCCATGTGCCTAAATGTAGTCTTTGTCTAGACAGGCAATATTTTGCAGACAGATGCGAATTTGCTTTGCTGAGTTTTATGCTTCCTGGATGCTGTGGTTTGGACAGTGTTTAGATGAAACCAATTAGTCTTGCTGCACAAATATACCCTTTAGGCACCTAGTTTGACTAAAATGTTAACTGATTTGCCCATGGTCATATAGAAAAATTGCAAGAGAGACAAGAAAAGGCTCTACATGGGTTGTTGCCTCATGCAAAGTGCCTTTTGGTGTAGATAGGGGGATAATTAGAATCACAGAATATCCTGAGTTGGAAGGGACCCACAAGGATCATTGAGTCCAACTCCTGAGAGAATTAGGAGAGCAAATTGTAATCATGCAAGGGTTGAGAGGGTAAGCAAAGATTAGGCAAACATTAGGCAAAGTAAGCAAAAGGATTAAGGACAGAGACCTCAACCCCTTTTAAGTCTTAGGTTGGCTTTTTTTTCCCCATTTTTGCTCAATGGGAGTAGATGACATCAACCTATTCTGTTTGCACTGCTGTCACATCAACACATTTCACCGTGCACATACAGGTAGACAGAGAAGTGAAAGCCTGAGCAGCCTCCATCCTTCCAGCAACAACTGCTGCTGGGGAAGCATTCAGCATGCAATCCACGGTGGAAAAAGAAACTTGACAACGAGCCCAGATGAGCGAGTGCCTGAATGCCAGGCGTATTAGGGAGCACGTTTTGAGAGTATCGCCTGCCCTCCCATCCTCAGAGGCAAATCGTCTCATTCGCAGCCACCCTTGGAGGACAGCTGTCCCATTCTTTCCTCCTTCTCCTCCTCACACCAGGCAGGGACAGATGTGGCCCTGGATATGCCTCAGATGATTGGGTTACCCTCAGCAGCTCAAAAAGGCATGATCTGCTGGCTTAGTTTGCATATCTGCTGCTCATAATGAATAAAGTTTTCCTGGGTAGTCAGGAAGAAAGATGATGGCTCTAAATGGATGCATTTATACCCCATATGCTCCCTTCATTGCAGACTTTGGTTGTCATTCTTGTGAGACTTTCATACTGTGTATATGGCCCATTCAGCTCCTTAACTTTTAGTAACATCTGTAATTTCCAATTTGATGCTTTTTCATTCTACCTTTTGTTGGTTTTGGTTTTGTTTGTTTGTTTGATTGTTTTGTTTTTCTTTCTGTTTATTTGTCTTTAATCTTGCAAGTTCGTGAAAATCCATCCTACTAAACCTCTACTGCAACAGTCCTAGTTCATTCAAGTAACTTAAATTATAAGATCTTGCTCAAAATAGGTTTTAGCATTATGAATAATTTCCCATTTATACCTGTGTAAGTTTTTTGTGGTACACAAAGTATACCAGACTAATGTATATAAATAAGGAATATTTGTCTGCCTACGTGCTTGGGGTCAAGGATTTCCCAAGAGACATGGTTTGTTTTCTCTCTAATTGCTCTGAATCCACTATCTAGTCCCAGAATGTCTACAATCATTTGATATAGGCTTATGTGAAGTTAAGAACATGCTGCCAGTCAATAGCTACAAAAATCCCTTACAATTTATAGAAGGATGATGCATTTTCCATATTACAAAATTCATCTATGCAAAACATCTTTTCTTTAGGACTCTTCAGCTCAGTTCAGAAAAAAAAAAAAAAAAAAAAAAAAAAAAAAAAAAAAAAGCATCAAGGAAAGCCTTCAGAAAGAAGTGATCTTGGGTGAGAGCTGCTAGTCTTTCCTGTGAGGACACAGAAGTTAAGCTTAGCAAAAATCAGAAATCAAAATAAAAGGTTTGATCAAGAGGACTGCTGCCCATGGAGCAATGAGAATTTTTCTTCCTTTTCTTTACTACTTGATTTCTAAGCTTTCTCCTCTTATCTAGAATTTTGGAATAAAACTATGAATTTTGTCGATATCATTTCCTTCCCTATTTCCTAGATAGAAAATTTCCATTTTCCATTACAGCCTACAGGAATGGGACTCCTCTCTCTCCTGCCCTCAGTGTCTGCTAGGTTGAGAGTCTGGCCTCCTACTCCAGACCATGATGTGTGTGTCCCTTTCCCTTTACTGTGGCTCAGTTTCCCTGTCTGACACCTACTGGGACAGATTTGCATTTAATAACTTCTGTGCAAATGGAATGCAAATCAAGAAATCTTGGGTCAAAGCCATAATCATCAATTTACAACCCTAAATCAAATTTATTTGGCAAGAATACCATTTTCCCTTAAAGGAGAAAATCTCAGGAGAATATACCGCTGTTGCAGTAAATCCTATTGCAGTCTTGTTCATGACCAAGAATAATAAAAAGACGTACAAATGTCCACGAGGACACGAGATTTATCCTGATGTCAGCAAGGCCCAGCTTCCTCACCTCTTCTGAGTCAAAAGCCTGAGCCAAAAGATCAAGAACGTTTTGCTGAGGGTCTTTTTAACAGGTGTGTTGCACATGGTATAAAAACCTCTATTTAATGCAAATGCAGACACCATTCCTGATCCTGTGGACTTTTAAGCAGCATTTTCTCTGGGTGCATGACTCATCTTTCTCTAAAACTTGCACTCATTTGTTTAATCAGTTACTGACTGTAATGAAGTAATAACGCCTGCATATGCGAAATTCCCTGCCATGAACCTTTCTAGAAATCACAAAGGAAGGTCTTTATCTTGCTTTAAAACAAACAAGCAACCTCTCCCCCAAAAGCCACCCATCTGTCACTGAAGTCAGTAAGTGCTTTTATATGAGGAAAATGACTTCAAACAGTATCTATATCAGAATCACAAAGTTTTTAACAAAATTAAAAATAAACCGTTCCTAGGCTCAACAGCCTCTTAATCCACAGATTATAAAAGACAATAATGTTGTACTGTAGAAGAGTTTTTTTTTTGTTCTTATGAGTGTTGCCAATTCTGCTTGCAGAAATCTGACAGATTGCAGCTAGTTAAAGGGGTGCAGCTATTTCAGTGTTTCATGACATAAAAATGTAGGTTACTAACCAGTTCAGCTCCAACTGAGCATGAGGATTAGAAATGCCATGAGATGGACTTCCATCCTAAACCCATGTATAGGCATAAATCATGAAACAGCACAGACTTTTTGAGTAGAGGACAGGGAGATAAAGTAAGGCCAGAAAAAGCAAGATGTGTGCATGCAAGGTACAAAAAAAAAAAAAAAAAAAAAAAAAAATCAGTAATGTCAGATATCGGGAGGCATTGCACAAGAGACAGTTTCTGAAGCAGCATCACGCAGTGGCATGCTCTCTCGCTAGGGTCTGCCATCAAAGAGCCTTTGGGTTTCCTCCAAGGCTTGGGGCCACTCTCATCTTGATTTTCATGATTTTCATCAGCTGAGATTTTTCCTTAGTCTTCTAGTCCTTTTCACAGAATCACAGTATTGTTGAGGTTGGAGGCACCTCATGGCCCATTTGGTCCAACCCCCTGCTCAAGCAGGGCCACCTACAGCAGGACCACATCCATATGGTTGTATATCACTAGTTTGGTTATCTCCTTCCTCTTCTCCATCCTCATCCACATTTCCACTTGGAAGACCATCTTTGTGAACCTGGTGCATGGACAAACCAATTCCAAGTAGCTGTTTCCACACATGGCCATAGTTTTCCTTGTCCAGCACCCCTGAACATGCCACCCCACTGAGGATGAGAAGGCACAACAGCCCCAGACCTATGCTTGGTAAAGTTGTGGGAAAGGTTGGACAACGATGCCAGACCATTGAGAGCAAGTGCTGGTTCATAATCTACTCCAATTTCCCACTTACAGCAGGTCCTGCTTCCTCCAGCACCAGGGTGCTCTGAATTTCATTTCTAGTCGTCATTTTTATCATCAAACATATAAATCAATCCATATGTCCTGACCTCTGTGTTGTGACAGAGTCCTCTCAAAGGTGCACCAGGACAAGACACAAGCTATAACACAAAAAATTTCAATTAGTTTCCAGGCTTTTCACCATGAGGGTGGTCAAACTATGGGGCAGAGACCCCAACAGGCTGTGGCACCTCCATCCTTGGAGAGATTCAAACTCAACTGGACATGGTGCTGAGCAACCTGACCCAAGCAGACTCTGCTTTGAGCAAAGAGATGGACAAGAGGCTTCCAGAGGTCCCTTCCAACCTAAATGACTGTGACTCAAAGGCTTAAAAGCTCATTTCTGAATAGCCAGGCTGTGCTCCAGTGTGTTGCTGTCTGTTTTTTTATGGTGTTGTCTACTTGGCCAAGTAGCTCTCCAGGCCAGGGACTGTCTCACTGTGTTTGTATGAGCAGCTGATCTTCTCAGTTAGGACCTCAACACTCTGCCTTGGTACCAACAGTAATAATGAAGTAAAAGGCAAAGACATTTTCTGTCAACTCTCACTCGTGTGACTTGTTGTTGTTGTTTTTTACAGCATGCTGTAGTTTTTCAGAATTTCACGTGTATCAGAACAAGTCCAAGACACATCCAGGGTGCATGTCCATGCACACAAAGACTCTAACCTATGGCACTGCCCAGTGGCACAAACAGGAGCACTTACAAATGATAACCACCAGAAAAGCTGAAAATATACCCCCCAAAACATCCAGAACTGACCGAGGGCACCAGAGAAAATTCAGTATTTTTGTGATCCCACTGCTTTTCCCAAGAGAAGGCAGACCACCAGCTCTGAAACCCGCCTGAGGAGCAACACTACCTCTTCAGGAGTGGAGGGTGGGCAGCTCTCCTGCTGCCCCCAGGTCGCGAGCCGGACTTCTCTTATGAGATGACATGCTTCTTTATATCCCCATATGGACTAGGCTGCTATGGAATGTAAGGAAGTGTGTGGTTTCAGGGAGACATCACCAGTGTCCTCTGCTTCCAGCTACTGTGAGGAGTCAAACGCTTTTCTGTGTCTGCATTTTATTTGAATTTGACGTTGTTCACAAAGTCAGGCATTATATTCACTCAGCAGTGCCAGTGGAAAGTACACAGGGATCTGCAAATCTCAAAAAGTCCTAAATTCATTCCAATATGACACCAAAGATGTATCCTGCATGAACTTTTCCAGCAAATCACCTATCTGAATAGATTTGGGGTCCTGAACAAAATGTTTACACTGTCCCAGAAGAGCATTTCAAAGGGATTTTGAGTATCATTACATCCCAGATAGGCTCAGTAATTGCCATCCGTTCTCAACTGGTGGAAAATGCTTTGGGTTTAGTGACATGGTGAAAGAATCACATGGCCCTGGATAAGAATTTCCTGCCAGGAGTGAGGATTATGTGTAAGCAATCCAGAACCCAGTGACAAAACTCTCCTCCCTACCCCCAGTAATTCATAACAAGGTCCTCAGGAATGGGGTTAAAATGAATGTTATGGGTGTAGGATTTGCTGTGCTGGATTGATCGAGACAAATTCAGCACCCTGTCCCTCTGGAACTATTGGCATCACAGCACAGCAGCAGACAGACAGTGCAGGATGGGTCATTGAGAAATTTGCCTCCTATCTGATGCCATGGAGCAAAGCAGGCACACAGCCTTTTCAAAAACAATGCACTTTCTTTTCTTAAATTTGTATTATTATAGCTCAGGATGTTCTCTCTACATGCACAAATGCCTCATCCTCTTTTTTGCTCTACTGATGCTGCATAGCAATGAGGTCAGTATAATTTTGGGTAGCTGCAAGACTGCATCCAAAACAGCCTGGAGATTTCCTAGATATCCCGAGTACCCTGTTACACTCAGATGAAGAGCTCAAACCATTTCTGATACATTACCTTACTCCTCTATGAGTGAAATACTCATACCTTTAAGCAAAGTTTACTCACAACTTTTCAATGTTTGTTTTAAGAAAGCATCTAGGAAATCATTTGACGCTATGCAGCAATAGGAACTGTTGTTAACATTATGGTCCAGGTATGGAAGGGTTTTCAGACCCTTATTTCCCATGGGAAATTGTCATAATTCTGCCCAAAAATGCACTCAACTGACCTGATCTACTTAAAAGCTTAAGGACATGTCTACACTGCAGTGATTGATGCTCACAGCTTAATTTTAACCAGGCAATGAGTGGTGTGGTACTGCCAGCAGGCAGATCTAGTAACACAGCAAATTCACACCCATGCATTTGCCCAGCTTCCAGGCAAGTTGGGTAGTTCAGCAGGCCAAACTCTGCTGTAGGCAATACTGGAGCCAGCAAACTTTAGTCACTGCACTTATATTCCTTGCCCTCATACTCTGCAGAGGTGTTGGCATCTAGGAGTCCAAGTTTCACCAACTACAACACTTGTCCTCAAATCAAGGGGCAAAAAAAATGATTGTCCAGCTCACTCATCTTCTTAAATAGATGGTCGTCATAAAACCTTCCCCCTAAGAATGGCCTGGATGTGCCAGTCCTAAATCGAGTTTGGGAACTGCTAAGGTCAGTGCTAGTTGATGCAAGTCAAAACTGTGCCAACAACTGTGCTCAACACAGCAGAAACCACTGAGTTCCTGTGCTTGTACCTCAGCACTATTTAATATACCAATATAGACCTTGAAACCAATGACATTTATGTTCCTCAGTCGCCAAGATGCTTTGCAAAATTTCGGTCTGAATCAAAATGAAGGTTTCTGCATCTGACCCAAGCCCTGTGGTCTCCTAGATGTATAATTTAGGAGGGTGCTTATCAAGCATTATTTCAACATACACTTTCTCTATAGATTTAATGCTTAGGTTATGAAGAATACTTTAGAAGAGAAACACAGTAGAGGAAAATGACCCTTTTTTCTTTAATGGTAACAACTGCCATGCGAGGGAATAAATCCTGACCTCTGTTTTCTCCCTGGCTTTGTGCCACCCATAAAACAACACTGTTTCAGTAACTTGGGAACACTAAGCAATAAATCCATACAACATAGACCTTCAGAGCATTTTGAGATTCTCCTGGCCACTTCAGGCAACAAAATGAGGCAAAAATTCCTTGTGGTCCTGAGCAGGTCACGCCTAGATGATTTTACCTAAGGCAGGAGTCCGCACCAGATTCACCCTCTTAATTTTCAGCACCTACAGTGAAACCTGTACATATGCACACTCATTTGCCAGCTGAACCTGTCTCTACTCTTGACCAACTGCACAAATTTGGGTTTTAAATCTGGATCCCACCCCTCATTTACTCCCTGCAGCTGTCCCCGGCCCCACAGCATGTGCCTGTCCCACGGGGTCCTACAGCCAGCGTCAGCTCCCGCAGCACGGCGTGAGCCAGGATTAAGTTACAGGCACACACTTGCAAGGACACATGAGAAGAAATAACGCAGGGTGGTCGTGCAGACGTGGGGCTAAGGTTTAGGAAAGCTTCTAGCCTGGACGGGATTCAAGGGCACTGTATTATCACCCATTAAAAAAAAATAAAACATCCTTCAAATGGTTTTCTGCACCCAGACCTGAAGGTAAAATTATTAAATTGCTTAAGGATAAGTCTAATTCTTCCTTGCTTCCATCAATTTTGCAGCAGTCTAGTGTTGATGAGAGAGTGCATAAAGTGAATTTTGTAGCTAAATGTTTGCCTTGCCAAGGCAGCAAGGTGGATGTCTCCATAGGGAATACGGAGTTTATGTTGCTGCTGTTTTCTTTGCTAATGAATAACCCTGATGGAGCAAAGGGAATGCCCGAAGAAAGCAGAGGAATCCTGAGGTTACACAGGTTAATATCGCTCCCAGCTCTTGGTATGGAAAGAAAATTGGAGGAAAAAATAAATAAATAAATAATCCCTCCTAATTTAAATATTTTTCAGAGAACAAAATGTACCAACCCCCTGACAAACCGCATGCACATGGAAAGGGGCCATGCAGAGGGCTGGAAAAATGCTGCTTTTGTCCTGTTTGGAAGCCGCCCCGCCACCCAGGGTCTCCTGCAGCTGTCCCCTCGCCCAGGCTCCCAGGTACAGCTGGGGGCTCGGGGCGGCTCTCTGAAAGTGATGCCTGAGTGACAACCAGCAGGTGACCTCCCTTCAATGGACAAAGGAGGCATCTTTCCTCCCTTCCTCCCTCCAGCTTTTCATTATTATTTTTTTTTTTCTGAAGAGGGAGAAGAAGGAAAAATGGGGAGAGAGGAAGCAGCTGGATGAAAAGCAGGCTTCAAACACATGTTGCTGTGACTCAGGGTGGGCAAACACCCAACCCCCGACCTTCAGAGGACTTTCCTCATTGCCCAGGTCCAAATTCATGAGATGAAATTCATGTGGACCAGAGTCCTAATCCTAAAACAAGCAACGAAGCACCCGGATAGGAACCTAAGTTGGCTCCTGCTGCTTAGCCCCATCCTTAAGCCCCACTGACTTATCCTTTAGTGAGAAATTCACCCAGATCTATACAACCACCCAGCAGCACGGACCTTGTGCAGGGACCAGTTCTCAGCCAAAATCAATGTGCCCAAAGTTATCTAAGGTGGAAAGCAGACTGAAACAGAGCTCTCCTGTGCTGGTGTCCTCAGCTGCACCACCTCCTGGCTCTCCATGTGGCCGCTGGCACCAGTGCCACTCTCTAACCGGTCTGATTCCCCTCGCAGGTGA